>NC_092036.1:42944037-43167738 GCF_003086295.3 Arachis hypogaea
CCAAGTACATGTTACATTGCCTTCAAGCATCTTAACTCTTTTGAATTGCATATTTTGGCCACTATGCATTCATCATTCATTGTTAGACAATTGTACATTATCAATGCATTTTTTTTGTTAGGTGATGCTTGTTTATGATTAACCCTTATTTACATCACCTATTTCATGCATTGAGATTTTGGGATTGTGGAATTGGACCGAAAGCTTACCTAGTGACATATTTTTGAACTTTGTAAAGCTTTGTGGACCATGTTTGTTATGTGATTGATTTTTACTTCTATCTTTCTTTCTTAAATTCCATAGCACTCATGTCTTCCACATCTATGTCACTTAGGTGTTGCAACAACTTTAATATGTTTCATTGTTTGATGTGTGAGCTCTACATCTCATTTGGTTCATTAAAGTTACTTGCACATTAATCAATGTCCATGCATTATCCAATTTCACAATTGCTTGATTTTGCTTAAATGCTCTTATGCTTCTTCACTACTTATTTGTATCTTGACTTACAAGTCTTCTTAAAGTATTTCAAGCACACTAGAATGAGTGAAGTGTATACTTTCTTTTGTGCACTTGTGATATATCTTTTTATACTAGTGTGTGTTCTAAACCGCGCGCAATCTTATAACTCACACACTACTCTTGCTTGATGTCACACTAATTCACTCACTCCATTCTAGTGATTCACTTCATTCCAACAATTTACGCTTCCTTGCTTTTGTATTTTCTCTTCTTACGGTGTTATTTTCTACTTTTCATGAATGATGCACCATAAGCAAAAAATGGAAGCGGGAGAAAAAACATGTAGCACCGGTTGACTCACCAGCTGAAGGTGGCAATTCGGAAAGTTGCCATACCCCCCTTGCTCCTCCTCAAATGCACCGAGGACGGTGCAAACTTTTAAGTGTGGGGAGGTCGTCCGACTAATCGGCATTTTTGGGTGACAAATTTCTAATTCCAACACTTTTGCATTTCATTCTTAGGTCTTTTAGGAATTTTTAGTTGTATTTTCTTATTTCGCATATGTATAATAAGCTTAGTCAAAATAATGAAATTTTTTCCAAGGATTGTATCTTTAGGGAACCCCAATTGATAGTTGGTGCATGGATTTTATGATCATCAACAATGGCTCCAATGACTTGGTAGCTCTCACACGTGAATTACACTTAGTCACAACTCCGCACAACTAACCAGCAAGTGCACTGGGTCATCCAAGTAATACCTTACGTGAGTAAGGGTCGATCCCACGGAGATTGTTGGTATGAAGCAATCTATGGTCATCTTGTAAATCTCAGTCAGGCTGATTCAAATATGATTGGATTAGATATTCAAAAGATAAATAAAATAAACAGGAAATAAAGATAAAGTTACTCATGTAATCCAATGGTGGGAATTTCAGATAGGTGCATGGAGGTGCTGTGTTCCTTCCGAATCTCTACTTTCTTATTACATTCATCCAATCCTTCTTACTCCTTTCCATGGCAAGCTATATGTAGGGCATCACTGTTGTCAATGGCTACATCCCATACTCTCAGTGAAAATAGTCCAAATGCTCTGTCACAGGATGGCTAATCATCTGTCGGTTCTCAATTAGGTTGGAGTAGAATCCAGTGATTCTTTTGCATCTGTCACTAACGCCCAGCCTTCATGAGTTTGAAGCTCGTCACAGTCATTCAATTCTAGAATCCTACTCGGAATACCACAGACAATGTTAGACTTTCCGGATTCCCATGAATGCCACCATCAATTCTAGCTTATACCACGAAGATTCTGATTAAGGAATCCAAGAGATATGCACCCTATCTAAGGTAGAACGAAAGTGGTTGTCAGTCACGCGCGTTTCATAGGTGAGAATGATGATGAGTATCACAGATCATCACATTCATCAAGTTGAAGTGTAACGAATATCTTAGAACAGGAATAAATCGAATTGGATAGAAAATAATAGTAATTGCATTGAAACTTGAGGTACAGCAGAGCTCCACACCCTTAATCTATGGTGTGTAGAAACTCCACCGTTGAAAATACATAAGTGAAAGGTCCAGGCATGGCCGAATGGCCAGCCCCCAAAACGTGATCAATAGTCTCCTAAGATGAATAATAAAATAAAACTGAGACCAAAGATTTAACGTGGTCAAAATGATGACTAATACACTAGTAAAAAGTCTTATTTATACTAAACTAGCTACTAGGGTTTACAAGAGTAAGTAATTGATGCATAAATCTACTTCCGGGGCCCACTTGGTGTGTGCTTGGGCTGAGCTTGATCTATCCACGAGCTGAGGCTTCTCTTGGAGTTGAATGCCAAGTTGTAACGTGTTTTGGGCGTTCAACTCTGGTTCGTGACATGTTTCTGGCGTTTGACTCCAGAATGCAGCATGAAACTGGCGTTGAGCGCCAGTTTACGTCATCTAATCACGAATAAAGTAAGGACTATTATATATTGCTGGAAAGCTCTGGATGTCTACTTTCCAACGCCATTGATAGCGCGCCATTTGGAGTTTCGTAACTCCAGAAAATCCATTTCGAGTGCAGGGAGGTCAGCTTCCAACAGCGTCAGCAGTCCTTTGTCAGCCTCCTATCAGAGTTTTGCTCAGGTCCCTCAATTTCAGCCAGAAAATACCTGAAATCACAGAAAAATACACAAACTCATAGTAAAGTCCAGAAATGTGAATTTAGCATAAAAACTAATGAAAACATCCCTAAAAGTAACTAGATCGTACTAAAAACTACCTAAAAACAATGCCAAAAAGCGTATAAATTATCCACTCATCACAACACCAAACTTAAATTGTTGCTTGTCCCCAAGCAACTGAAAATCAATTAGGATAATAAGAAGAGAATATACTATAAATTCCAAAATATCAATAAATATTAATTCTGATTAGATGAGCGGGACTTGTACCTTTTTGCTTCTGAACAGTTTTGGCATCTCACTTTCTCCCTTGAAGTTTAGAATGATTGGCTTCTCTAGAAACTTAGAATTTTGGATAGTGTTATTGATTTTCCTAGTTAAGTATGTTGATTCTTGAACACAGCTACTTTTATGAGTCTTGGCCGTGGCCCTAAGCATTTTGTTTTCCAGTATTACCACCGGATACATAAATGCCACAAACACATGACTGGGTGAACATTTTCAGATTGTGACTCAGCTTTGCTAGAGTCCCCAGTTAGAGGTGTCCAGAGCTCTTAAGCACACTCTTTTTGCTTTGGATCACGACTTTAACCACTCAGTCTCAAGCTTTTCACTTGGGCCTTCATGACACAAGCACACGGTTAGGGACAGCTTGAATTAGCCGCTTAGGCCTGGATTTTATTTCCTTGGGCCCTCCTATCCATTGATGCTCAAAGCCTTGGATCATTTTTACCCTTGCCTTTTGGTTTTAAGGGCTATTGGCTTTTTCTACTTGCTTTTTCTTTTTCTTTCTAAATTTTTTTCGCAAGCCTTTGCTTTTTCACTGCTTTTTCTTGCTTCAAGAATCAATTTTATGATTTTTCAGATCGTCAATAACATTTCTCTTTGTTCATCATTCTTTCAAGAGCCAACAATTTTAACATTCATAAACAACAAGATCAAAAATATGCACTGTTTAAGCATTCATTCAGAAAACAAAAAAGTATTGTCACCACATCAATATAATTAAATTAAATTCAAGGACAATTTTCGAAATTTATGTACTTCTTATTCTTTTGAATTAAAAACTTTTTTTATTTAAGAGAGGTGAAGGATTTATGGAATTTATTCATAGCTTTAAGACATAGTTACTACATACTAATGATCATGAAGTAGAGACACAAAACATAAATAGACATGAAGCATAAAAATCGAAATACAGAGAAATATGAACAAGGAATGAGTCCACCTTAGTGGCGTCTTCTTCTTGAAGGACCAATGATGTCCTTAAACTCTTCTATGTCCCTTCCTCGCTTTTGTTGCTCCTCCCTCATTGCTCTTTGATCTTCTCTTATTTCATGGAGAATGATGGAGTGCTCTTGATGTTCCACCCTTAATTTTCCACATTGTAACTCAAATCTTCTAAGGAAGTGTTGAGTTGTTCCCAATAGTTGTTGGGAGGAAAGTGCATCCCTTGAGGCATCTCCGGGATTTCTTGGTGATGAGCTTCCTCATGCGTCTCTTAGGTTCCATGAGTGGGCTCTCTTGTTTGCTCCATCCTTTTCTTAGTGATGGGCTTGTCCTCCTCAATGAGGATGTCTCCTTCTATGATAACTCCAGCTGAGTAACATAGATGGCAAATAAGATGAGGAAAAGCTAACATTGCCAAAGTAGAGGACTTATCGGCTATTTTGTAGAATTCATGGGAGATGACTTCATGAACTTCTACTTCCTCTCCAATCATGATGCTATGAATCATGATGGCCCGATCCAAAGTAACTTCAGATCGGTTGCTAGTGGGGATGATGGAGCGTTGAATGAACTCCAACCATCCTCTAGCCACAGGCTTGAGGTCCAGTCTTCTTAGTTGAACCGGCTTGCCTTTGGAGTCTCTTTTCCATTGAGCTCCTTCCACATATATGTCCATAAGGACTTGTTCCAACCTTTGATTAAAGTTGACCCTTCTAGTGTAAGGGCGTGCATCTCCTTGCATCATGGGTAAGTTGAACACCAACCTCACATTTTCCAGACTAAAATCTAAGTATTTCCCCCGAACCATTGTAAGATAATTCTTTGGATTCGGGTTCACACTTTGATCATGGCTCCTAGTGATCTATGCATTGGCATAGAACTCTTGAACCATTAAGATTCCGACTTGTTGCATGGGATTGGTTAGGACTTCCCAACCTCTTCTTCGGATTTCATGTCGGATCTCTGGATACTCATTTTTCTTGAGCTTGAAAGGGACCTCAATGATCACCTTCTTCTTGGCCACAACATCATAGAAGTGGTCTTGATGGGCTTTGGAGATGAATCTTTCCATCTCCCATGACTCGGAAGTGAAAGCTTTTGTCTTGCCTTTCCCTTTTCTAGAGGATTCTCCGGCCTTAGGTGCCATCAATGGTAATGGAAAAACAAAAAGCTTATGCTTTTACCACACCAAACTTAAAATATTGCTTGCCCTCGAGCAAGAGAAGAAAGAAAAGAAGAAGAAGAAGAAGAAGAAGAAGAAGAAGAAGAAGAAAATATGGAGGAGAAGGGGAGGTGTAGGTTTCAACCAAGGTATAGAAGAGGGGGTTGTGTTGTGTGAAAATGAAGTAGAATGGAGGGGTATATATAGGGAGGAGGGATAGGGTAGGTTCGGCCATTTAGGGTGGGTTTGGGTGGGAAAGATTTTTGAATTTTGAAGGTAGGTGGGGTTTATGGGGAAGAGTTAATGGATGTAAGTGGTGAAGGGGGTAATTGGGAAGAGAGGTTGAGCGGATTGGTAAAGGGTTTTTGGGAAAGTGTGTTATAGGATTAATTAGGAGGTAAGGTGGAAATATGTTAGGTGGGGATACTGTGGGGTCCACAGATCCTGAGATGATCCTGTGGGGTCCACAGATCCTAAGGTGTCAAGGATTTACATCCCTGCACCAATTAGGCATGTAAAATGCCTTAGCATACCATTTTGGCGTTTAAACACCGAAGTGGTGCATGTTTTGGGTGTTCAACGCCCATGTGTAGCATGTTTCTGGCATTGAACGCCAGTTCCATGCTTGTTACTGGCGTTCAGTGCCAGCTTTCCTCAGGGCATATTCCTGGCGTTCAGCGCCAGATCCATGCTCTGTTCTGGCGTTGAACGCCAGCCAGATGCACCTTACTGGCATTTAAACGCCAGTAAGTACTACCTCCAGGGTGTGATTTTTCTTCTGCTATTTTTGATTCTATTTTTAATTTTAATAATTTTTTTTCGTGACTCCACATGATCATGAACCTACTAAAACACAAAATAACAAATTAAATAAAAATAAAATTAGATAAAAATTGGGTTGCCTCCCAACAAGCGCTTCTTTAATGTCAATAGCTTGACAGTGGGCTCTCATGGAGCCACAAAGGTGGTCAGGTCAATGTTGTTGACTCCCAACACCAAACTTAGAGTTTGATTGTGGGGGCTCTGTTTGACTCTGTATTGAGAGAAGCTCTGCATGCTTACTCTCCCTTGTTACAGAAGGATAGCTGTGTGCCTTAAACACAAGGTAGTCCCCATTTAATTGAAGGACTAATTCTCCTCTGTTAACATCTATCACAGCTTCTGCTGTGGCTAGGAAAGGTCTTCCAAGGATGATGCATTCATCTTCTTCCTTTCTATTGTCTAGGATTATGAAATCAGCAGGAATGGAAAGGCCTTCAACCTTTACTAACACGTCCTATACTGATCCATAAGCTTGTCTTACTGACTTGTCTGCCAATTGTAATGAGAATAAGGCAGGCTGTACCTCAATGATCTCCAGCTTCTCTATTACAGAGAGTGGCATAAGATTTATGCCGGACCCTAGGTCACACAGAGCTTTTTCAAAGGTCATGGTGCCTATGGTACAGGTAGGGGTGGAAAAAGGCCAGGCGGCCTGTCAGGGGCCTGTAGCCTAGCCTGGCCTGGCCTGTTATAAAATAGGTACAGGCCCAGGCTCTTTTAAAAGCCTTAATACATTAATAGGCCAGGCCCAGGCTTACTAATTAGCCTTATAGGCCTGTCAGGCCTGCCTGGGCCTGTTAAAATATAATTAAATATATAAATAATTATTTATTATTAACAAAATTATGAGATATTTTAAATTTATTATATTTTATTATAAATATTTTTGTATATTTTAAATATGTTAAAAGTTTAGATTTTTTTATAAATATTAAATATATAACATATTACATATAACTATTTCTATTAAAAAATAATTTTTTAAATAATATAAATTGTAAAAAAATTTATCAGACCTTTTAACAGGCTTCAGGCTAGGCCAGACGGAATAACAGGCCAGGCCTAGTACTTTATAAAGAACTTATAACAGGCTGCAAACCAGGCTCAGGCCAATCAACTTTATGACAGGCCAGGCCTGTTAAGAGCAAAGCCTGGCCTGGCCTGGCCTGTTTCCACCCCTAGGTATAGGGTATTAAGAATTTCCCAAGATCTTATTTCTTTTGAGGTAGAGTTTGCTGAACCCATGTATCAAGTTCACTAATGAGCAAGGGAGGTTCACCTTCCCAAGTTTCATTACCAAATAACTTGCCATTCAACTTCATAATGGCTCCTAGATATTGAGCAACTTACTCTCCAGTCACATCTTCATCCTCTTCTGAGGAAGAATAATCTTCAGAGCTCATGAATGGTAGAAGGAGATTTAGTGGAATCTCTATGGTTTCTATATGAGCCTCAGATTCCTTTAGGTCCTCAATAGGGAACTCCTTCTTACTTGAGAGACATCCCAAGAGGTCTTCCTCACTAGGATTTTCATCCTTCTCCTCCCTTGTGCATTCGGCCATATTGATTACATTAATGGCCTTGCACTCTCCTCTTGGATTTTCTTCTGTATTTCGTGGGAGAGTACTGGGAGGAGTTTCAGTGACTTTCTTACTCAGCTGGCCCACTTGTGCCTCCAAATTTCTGATGGAGGACCTTGTTTCACTCATGAAACTTAAAGTGGCCTTAGACAGATCAGAGACTAAATTTGCTAAATTAGAGGGGCTCTGCTCATAATTCTCTGTCTGTTGCTGAGAAAATGATGGAAAAGGCTTGTTATTGCTTAGCCTGTTTCTTCCACCATTATTAAAGCCTTGTTGAGGCTTTTGTTGATCCTTCCATGAGAAATTTGGATGATTTCTCCATGATGAATTATAGGTGTTTCCATAAGGTTTACCCATGTAATTTACCTCTGCTATTGCAGGGTTCTCAGGATCATAAGCTTCTTCAGAAGCTGCTTCTTTAGTACTGTTGGATGCATTTTGCCATCCATTTAAACTTTGAGAGATCATGTTGACATGCTGAGTCAACACTTTGTTCTGAGCCAATATGGCATTCAGAGCATCAATTTCAAGAACTCCCTTCCTCTGAGGCGTCCCATTATTCACGAAATTCCTCTCAAAGGTGTACATGAATTGGTTATTTGCAACCATGTCAATAAGTTCTTGAGCTTCTGCAGGTGTTTTCTTTAAGTGAATGGATCCACCTGCAAAATGGTCCAATGACATTTTGGAAAACTCAAATAGACCATAATAGAATATCTCTAATATGGTCCATTCTGAAAACATGTCAGAAGGACACTTTTTGGTCATCTGCTTGTACCTTTCCCAAGCTTCATAGAGGGATTCACCATCTTTTTGCTTGAAGGTCTGAACATCCACTCTAAGCTCGCTCAGCTTTTGAGGAGGAAAGAATTTATCCAAGAAGGTCGTGACCAGCTTATCCTAGGAATCCAGGCTATCTTTAGGTTGTGAGTCCAACCATGTTCTAGCTCTGTCTCATACAGCAAAAGGGAAAAGCATGAGCCTGTAGACTTCAGGATCTACTCCATCCGTCTTTACAGTCTCACAAATCTGCAAGAACGCCATTAAAAACTGGTAAGGATCTTCAGATGGAAGTCCATGAAACTTGCAGTTCTGTTGCATTAGAGCAACTAATTGAGGTTTCAGCTCAAAATTGTTTGCTCCAATGGCAGGAATGGAGATGCTTCTTCCATCAAATTTGGACATTGGTTTAGTGAAATCACCTAGCATTCTCCTTGCATTATTGTTGTTGGGTTCGGCTGCCATCTCCTTCTCTTGTTCAAAAATTTCAGAAAGGTTGTCTCTGGATTGTTGTAATTTAGCTTTTCTTAGTTTCCTCTTCAGAGTCCTTTCAGGTTCAGGATCAGCTTCAACAAGAGTGTCTTTTTCCTTGTTCATGCTCATATGAAAGAGAAGAGAAAAAGAAAAGGAAGAAGAATTCTCTATATCTGGACAAAGAGGATCCTTATTATTAGTAGAAGAAGAAAGGAATAAAAGTGGAGAATCCAATCACAAGGTTGAGGATAGAGGCAGTGATTGGAGATGAAGAGAGGTGAAGAGAAGTGTTAGTAAATAAATAAATAAATAGAAGAAGGGAAGAGAGGGAGAATTCGAAAATAATTTTGAAAAAGTAGTTAATGATTTTCGAAAATTAAAGATAAGATATAATTAAAATTAAAATTTAAAACAATTAGTTAATTTAAAAAAAATTTGAAAAAGGGATGAGATATTCTCAAAAATTAGAGAGGAAAAAGTAGTTAAGTGGTTTTGAAAAATATAAGGAACAAACAAAAAGTCAAATAGTTAGTTGAAAAAGATATTAAAGTCAAATTTGAAAAGATAAGAAGATAAGAAGTTAGATAAGATATTTTGAAATCAAATTTTTGAAAAAGATATGATAAAAAGATAAGATAAAAGGATTTAAATTTTTAAAATTAAAATTAATTACTTAACTAACAAGAAACTAAAAGACATGATTCTAGAATTTAAAGATTGAACCTTTCTTAACAAGAAAGTAACAAGCTTCAAATTTTTGAATCAATCACATTAATTGTCAGTGTAATTTCGAAAATTTGAAATAAAATTAAGAAAAAGATTTTTTAAAATAATTTTAAACTTTTCGAAATTAATAAGATAAAAATGAAAAAGATTTGATTTTTGAAAAAGTTTTGAAAAGATAGAATTTTTGAAATTGAAAATTTGACTTGACTTGTAAGAAACAACTAATTTTTAAAAATTTTTGACCAAGTCAACCCAAAATTTCAAAAATTTGGAGGGAAATAAGGAAAAGATATTTTTCTTATTTTTTAATTTTTAATGAGGAGAGAGAAAAACACAAACAGGACCCAAAACATGAAAATTTTGGATCAAAACACATGATACATGCAAAAACACTATGAATGTCAAGATGAACATCAAGAACACTTTGAAGATCATGATGAACATCAAGAACATATTTTTGAAAAATTTTTTATGCAAAGAAAACATGCAAGACACCAAACTTAGAATTCTTTAATGCATGGACACTATGAATGCAAAAATGCATATGAAAAACAACATACAACACAAAACAAGAAATCATCAAGATCAAACAAGAAGACTTGTCAAGAACAACTTGAACATCATGAAGAACACCATGAATGCATAAATTTTTGAAAAATGCAAGAAAAATTTTTAAAGCATGCAATTGAGAACAAACTTAAAAATTGACTCAAGACTCAAACAAGAAACACAAAATATTTTTTATTTTTATGATTTTCTAATTTTTTTGTATTTTCTTTTTTTTCGAAAATTTATATTTTTGAAAAACGAAAATAAAGAAAAAATTTTTGAAAGATTTTTGAAAACTTTTTTGAAAGGAAAATAAAAAGAAAATTACCTAATCTGAGCAACAAGATGAACCATCAGTTGTCCATACTCGAACAATCCCCGGCAACGGCGCCAAAAACTTGGTGCACGGATTTTGTGATCATCAACAATGGCTCCAATGACTTGGTAGCTCTCACATGTGAATTACACTTAGTCAAAACTCTGCACAACTAACCAGCAAGTGCACTGGGTCATCCAAGTAATACCTTACGTGAGTAAGGGTCGATCCCACGGAGATTGTTGGAAAGCAATCTATGGTCATCTTGTAAATCTCAGTCAGGCTGATTCAAATATGATTGGATTAGATATTCAAAAGATAAATAAAATAAACAGGAAATAAAGATAAAGTTACTCATGTAATCCAATGGTGGGAATTTCAGATCGGTGCATGGAGGTGCTGTGTTCCTTCCGAATCTCTACTTTCTTATTACATTCATCCAATCTTTTTTACTCCTTTCTTATTGAAAATGGTCCAAATGCTCTGTCACAGCACGTCTAATAATCTGTCGGTTCTTAATCAGGTTGGAGTAGAATCCAGTGATTCTTTTGCGTCTGTCACTAACGCGCAGCCTTCAGAAGTTTGAAGCTCATCACAGTCATTCAATCCCGGAATCCTACTCGGAATACCACAAACAAGGTTAGACTTTCCGGATTCCCATGAATGCCGCCATCAATTCTAGCTTGTACCATCAAGATTCTGATTAAGGAATCCAAGAGATATGCGCCCGATCTAAGGTAGAACGGAAGTGGTTGTCAGTCACGCGCGTTCATAGGTGAGAATGATGATGAGTGTCACGGATCATCACATTCATCAAGTTGAAGTGCAACGAATATCTTAGTACAAGAATAAATCGAATTGGATAGAAAATAATATTAATTGCATTGAAACTTGAGGTACAGCAAAGCTCCACACCCTTAATCTATGGTGTGTAGAAACTCCACCGTTGAAAATACATAAGTGAAAGGTCCAGGCATGGCCGAATGGCCAACTCCCAAAACGTGATCAATAGTCTCCTAAGATGAATAATAAAATAAAACTGAGACCAAAGATGTAACATGGTCAAAATGACGACTAATACACTAGTAAAAAGTCTTATTTATACTAAACTAGGTACTAGGGTTTACAGGAGTAACTAATTGATGCATAAATCTACTTCCGGGGCCCACTTGGTGTGTGCTTGGGCTGAGCTTGATCTATCCACGAGCTGAGGCTTCTCTTGGAGTTGAACGCCAAGTTGTAACGTGTTTTGGGCGTTCAACTCTGGTTCGTGACGTGTTTCTGGCGTTTGACTCCAGAATGCAGCATGGAACTGGCGTTGAGTGCCAGTTTACGTCATCTAATCACGAATAAAGTATAGACTATTATATATTGCTGGAAAGCTCTGGATGTCTACTTTCCAATGCCATTGAGAGCGCGCCATTTGGAGTCTATAACTCCAGAAAATCCATTTCGAGTGCAGGGAGGTCAGCTTCCAACAGCATCAGCAGTCCTTTGTCAGCCTCCTATCAGAGTTTTGCTCAGGTCCCTCAATTTCAGCCAGAAAATACCTGAAATCATAGAAAAACACACAAACTCATAGTAAAGTCCAGAAATGTGAATTTAGCATAAAAACTAATGAAAACATCCCTAAAAGTAACTAGATCATACTAAAAACTACCTAAAAATAATGCCAAAAAGCGTATAAATTATCCGCTCATCAATAAAAAAAATTTAGAACTCACTTGAATTATATATTGTGGAACATGATTTTTGAGCTAAGAAAACAAGCATGTGAGATTTGAGTCTAATTGTGTGGTTACATTATATAACCACTTATTTCCATTCTTGTGTGCATTATTCTCTTTCTATGATTGTAATTTTTGATTTGTTTGATTTTTTATGTCCATTATTTTGTGTATGAACGCACTTATATGATTGAGGCCATCGTTTTAAATAGCTCACTCACCCAAATATCCTACCTTTTATCTTCCATTGTTAGCCAACGTTGAGCCTATGCTAAACCCAATTGTTCTTAATGTTAGCACATTACAAGCCTTAAGTGAAAAATAATAAATGTTCCTTGTTTGGATCTTTGATTAGCTTGGGATAGTGAGAGTGTTCATCATTTAATTGTGGGAGAGTTGGGAACATTGTGTAGAGATAAAAGTGTATTTTTATATTTTTATCAAAATTTTGGGAATTGGGTGCATACTAATGCGTTAATTAAATGTAAAACCATATGCATTGATGCTCTTGTATATATTTTGGTTTGAAAAAATGAGAAAAACAATAAAAATAAAAATGAAAGAAAAAAATATATAGAAAAAGAAAGAAAAGAAAAGCAATAAGAAGGGGACAGAATACCCCAAAGTAAAGCTCAATAAAAATCAATGCATATGTGTGGTGATCAAAAAGAGAATACATGAGTGTGTGAAAAAGTGAAGAATGGGTAGTTAGGTTTATTTAGAATTGTATAGGTTGTTATATAGGTTAGGTGGAAAATTTAAGTTAATCAAAGATTCAAATTTCAAGCTCACTTACCCATATACAATCCTACCTTGACCCTAGCACCATTACAACCTATGGGAAAGTCCTCACAATATTTTTATGCATGCATGAAATAATTGTTGATTGTTAGATGAAAAACAAATCTTGGAAAGCATGATTAGAGGAGAATTGAGTGAACAACCCTATACACTTGAGTGACTATTGCGGATACACATCCGGTGAGGGTTCGATTGCTCAATTACATGTTTTCACCCATGATCATCTCTTTTCTTGCAAGTTTGTAAAATCTTTTTAATAGCTCAATTCAATTATGGGTTTGTTTGATTCCTATTGCTTTATCCCTTGCACTTATATATTTATTCTTGGAAGTCAATTTATTTTGACCAAGTATTTGTATTCATTTAGATAGTTGCATGTAGGTAATTGAATTTAGATAGCTTGTATTGAATAAATGTTGATACCCTTTGTTTCTTTCTTGAGTTTAGCATGAGGACATGCTTGGTTTAAGTGTGGTGAGGTTTGATAAACCCCAATTTTGTGGTTTATCTTGTGCTTATTTTAGGGAATTTTATCAACTTATCTCACATTTATTCAATGAAATAGCATAGTTTCGTAATTCTCCCTTGATTTATGCTTAAGTATAAAAACATGCTTTTTAGGCCTTAAAATTGGTAATTTTAATTTGCCTTAATTCCATTCAATGCCTTGATGTGTTTTTTGAGTGATTTCAGGTTCATAAGGCAAGTATTGGATGGAAGAAGTGAAGAGAAAAGCATGTAAAGTGGAGAATTCATGAAAAAATGAGCATTTGGAGAATTGAGGTTCACGTGCACACATCAGCCACGCGTACGCGTGAGCTGAAGATTTGCAAGCCACGCGCACACGTCACCCACGCGTACACGTGAGGAGGAAACTAGCCAGCGATGCGCACGCGTCGTCCACGCGCACGCGTGACAAGCGGCACGTGACTCACTTAAAGTGAATTCGTCGGGGACAATTTATGGTTTTTCCAGGCCCAAATCCAACTCGTTTCTGAGGCTATTTCATACAGAATTCAAGCTTGGGCAAAGGGGGAGCAATTAGTTGTAGGATAGCATCATGTAGGTTAGTTTTCTAGAGAGAGAAGCTCCCTCTTCTCTCTAGAATTAGGGTTCTTAAGGTTAATTACATCTTAGATCTAGGTTTTAATCCTTGTTTTCCTTTAGTTTTTCTTGTGATTTCTTGTTCCTACATCTTAATTCCTCTTAGTTCTCTTGTTAATTTCCATTTTTATGCCTCTTTTAGTTTATTGATGAACTCTTGTTGGATTTAGTTTTCTTTAATGCAATTTGATGTTTTATGTTCTTTTTATTGTTGAATTGAGTTGTTGATCTTACTTTTTTTTTCTTGCATTGGATAGTTGTAGATTTTACTATTTCTTGCAATTTATTTTGCTTTCCTTTTATGTCTTCCAAGTGTTTGGCAAAATGCTTGGTTGGATGTTAGAGTAGTTTTCTTAGCACTCTTGGCTCTAAAAGAGGAATTAGGTGCTCTAGAGTCATCAATACCCAATTTAGATTGGTGATCTAAAGTTGTTAGTTAATATTATTTCCATTGACTTTAATCTCTTGCTAATTCAATTAGTAAGTTGATTAGGACTTATGGATTGAGATTAACTAGTCTTGTTTGACTTTCTCTCGCGTGAAGATAATTTTGTACCTTCTTCCATTGTTAGAGATGACAAAATAAGATAAATTCTTGTTAATTATTGTTATGATTAGTGACTAGGATAGAAAGCCTATATTCTCAATCCTTGCCATGAATGTCTCTCTTTATTACTTGCTTTCTTTAATTGTCTATTTTACTTGTCTTGTCATTTATTTTTTTGCCCTTTTATCAATCAAACCCCTTGTTCCTTCGTAGCCAATAATTGATCACTTCATTGCAATTCCTTGTGAGACGACCTGAAGTTTAAATACTTTGGTTAATTTTCATTGGGGTTTGTACTTGTGACAACTAAAATATTAAAATTTGATTTGAGTATTGTTAGTTGGTTGGGAGCTATACTATCAACGGAATTATTTTGTGTGAAACTCCTAACCATACGAAAATATTCATAATCACGTAGCCGCAAATGGTGCGGCAATCGGAGCTCCGGAGAGAAATTTATAGTGGTTTGAATGTTTAGGGAGTTAGGTTTTCATTCTCTTCCCTCTCCTCTCATTCCCGGCTGCACTCTCACTCTCAAGGTGTTGCAATGTGCTGAAATGGCCTTAACAAAGGCTTACATAAGTTGGGTTTGGGACTAACTTGGGCCCAATTCACTTATATGGCCCATTTGGTCCAACTTTGGACCAAAATATTTAATATTAGCATTTTAATCTACATTTTAAATATTTTTATCTTCTCAAATCATAAGTTCTAAGTTCTTAACCTTTCTCACTCATAATTAATTTTCTCAGTTGTAGTACCGGACAGATCTAACCCGGTACAACCAGTCTAATTTTTAGTACGCATTTTTATGCAAAAAACTGTTTTCCCACTCAGAAAAATTCTGAGTCTAAATATCATCGTTAAATTTTTAAATTATGATTGCTAAATTTTTCAACCCTTCGTGTTCATCTTTAATTAATTACTTATTTAATTATGGTTTGACTGGGCTTTAAAACGGGTGCGTCATAAAACCATCATCTCTCTTATTGTTACTATGCCAGGTCATGTGAGGCACCAAACTCATCGATGCATACAACTATTTTAGCCTAGGGATTATGGGTAAGTAGTGCATCCATTTGTTTGGAATTCTCTTTAACCGTCATTTACTGATTCGTTCTCTCTCGACTTGAAATCTCAATGGATCACAAAATCTACAAGCAATTATATCTACGTCTCCCTTTTAATATAGCATACAACCATTCAAACAACAATCGATTTTTACCGAATTTAGATCCATTTTTGAAACTATTTTCTTTGCTTCGTAATGGTTGCGGGGAATGCCATTAGTCCCGACATGTACTAAGTCGTTACAAAGGGTAGCCCACTTATCAAAAGACTCTCGGGTGTGATTTGATTCAGACTTAATACTCATCATACTAACACATGCACATAATTTCAAATGAACAGACCCCTCGTACAAGGATTTCATGGCAGATTCTAATAGATGATAAAGCTCTTTCTCCAGGTTAGGCTCTTGTTCAGCATCTTTCGTATCAATAACACCTATTGCATCAAACAACATTTTATTGTATCTTTCTTGGTTACCCTCCTAATTCATTTCTTCCACGTTTGGTTCTCTAACCACTCGAACCCTCGTCGATCGACCCCCAACCATATTGAAATTCGAGGAATACTTATTAACTCCCTGTTTGTCCACTTCTCCATGTTCTGTCCACATCTAATACCCATCCTTGAACCCATTATGAGAGAGGTGAAGTGTTATATATAAAGGTCCTAACCACTTATTCAGTCGGTACTTATAGCACGAACACCTAGATACCCCCTTGAGACCTAAATGGTTCCATGTTGAAGACATACACAACAAATGCATCAACGCCCTCCAATATTCAAGTTTTAAACCCCCTCCCCCAGTCCACTGTTATCCCTATCATACAGCTATAGGCACTAACCTGGAATCATCTTGCAACAACACAACTTATTAAAATTTTTAGAAAATTCAACAGGGTATCTCCTATTATTAGAATCTCTAACCAAATTAAATTATCATTTTTTTTTCACAAACCAAAAATGGTTTACACAATTTAAATGAAATTTTAACAAAACTTTTTCTTAATTCAGAGACATCCACCAAATAAATTTAATAGTTTTCACAGAGAAAATAGCTGCAGGCATAATATAGAATAGACACAAATTCAATAACACATCAAATCCTAACCGTTGTGTTCCTCGCCGGTGATTTGCTTTGATTGGATCTGCATTTCTGCATCGATTTTTGCTTTGATTCCCGATTTTGTTCTACCCTTCTCTATTCCTCATCTTGTTCTTCTACTGGTACTCTCTTCTACTTGCTTTTTCATTCCTCTGTTCCACGCCTCCACAGCCGACAATGATACCTTCTTCCTCCACGATTATGTGCTATTGTAGTGCTGTATTGATTTATTTGTTTTTTCATTTTTTGTATGTATACTTGTATCAGGATTGTGGTGGTTGTAATTGACCTTTTTTTGTAAACATTGATGCTTAATTTTTTATTTAGGGGTCTATTCTTTTTTTAAATTTGTTGATGATTCATTCTTTTTAAAAAGAATTTAGAATGTAGATCTAACTATCTGATCCGATCCAAAGAGTGTCAAATCGATGTGTGATAAAAAAAAAAAAAGCTTAATATCTGTTCGGTTGGTTGGTTACCGGACGATTCGGGTGGAGGTTTGAGATGGTGGGGATGCCTTGTTCTGATTGGTTATGATCGGATCGGGCCAACCGAGCTGCTGAGCTCTTGTTGTGGAGAGAGGGGTGTCACCTGCAAAGACACTCCGACGCTCTAGGCAGTTAGGGTGCAGGCGAGAAATAGACAGGTGGAATATGTGGCGTACCTCGGGGAAGAGCTGGACCCCCCCATATATATCGTATCAGGGGTGCACCCCGCAAGGGCAGAGCCAACCTTCCTCGAAGCTTCCTTAGACAGCTGTGATGAGGAGCTGCCCAGGACGCGTGTTCGGGTCAGACTTCGAAGGTTTTCCACCGACCGTCCAGGTCGGAGGGCCCATGGGTCGGGTTGGCCCATGTCGCTTTGGGCCAGGCCGTAACAGTGCCCCCAACGCACCAGTAACAGCCGTGTGGTCTGTTGTTCGTGTGTTATTCCTTCTTCGCGTGTTGTCGTCAGATCGGCCATCCGTGGAGAGGACGCGATCTTTACGCGTGTGTCCGTTCGTTGCTGAGGTGACCTTCTGTCACCTCGTTCCTCGTGCAGTGCATTAAATGCTCATAATGGGTTTAAAACCCTTCGTGCAAAGACTAATATACCCCTAGGCTTTCGCGCTCCTTTTGGTGGTAGTTTTAAAACAGTTTTGTGATGCCTTTGGTGTTCATTTGGCATTTATCTTTTCGTTTCCAATCTAGCTATCCCCATCTTCTTCTCCCTTAGCAATCCAGGGTGTTGTTCTTGTCTTCCTTTCAGATCTTTGCAATCAATACAGGTAATTATGCATCCTTTTTACCCTCTTTTTGTTGTTCTTTTGCTTCTGCCGTTGCTTCCTTTTCATGCATGCTATTTGTTTAACTTTGCATGATGGTTGATCCTTGGCCTTAAGTGGGTGCGTTAGGGGGAGGTTGTCATTCTAGGGTGCATTTTGTTTGGGTTTTACCTTTTAGCCGTGTTTAGTTTTAGTTGCAAAATAGGTTGAGTTTAGTTTCTGCGTTCACTCCGAGCACCCGACCTCTTAGACTAACCGGGTGGTACCCCATGTAGGTATGGCTCGCATCACCTCCCGAGCTTCCCCTTCTCCCACGGCGTACGACCCCTACGCCTGGGTGGTTTCCGATCTGAAGGACTCCCCCAATCAAATGGGCGAGGAGGAGCTCACCGAGTTCCGTCAAAACGGGCACTTATGCGGCGGAACCGACGAGGAGTCTAACTATGACGTCTTCGTACCGGCTCCCCACGAGCGATTGTATGAGATCAGCTTCAGTGCTCCCCGTGTATTCGACTGGATTTGGTTTTATAAATCCATGTTTACGCAAGTGGGGGTTCGTATTCCTTTTTCCGCCTTCCAAATGGCGCTCCTTGGCCGAATTTCGGTGGCGCCGTCGCAGCTGCATCCGAATAGTTGGGCTTCAATCCGCTGTTTCGAGATGGTTTGTAAATATCTCGAGCTGTCGGTGTCCGTGGATGTCTTCCTTTTCTTTTTCAGCCTTACAAACCCTTCGAAGGAAGGGAAAGCGAGGAAGGGGTTCATGTCTTTCCGATCTGCCCAAGGTCAGAGGAATTCTGGTTTGTTTGAGGACTCCTATCACGGGTTCAAAGATAAGTATTTCAAGGTGCACCCCGTCAACGGTCGTCATCCTTTTCGGCTATCGTTAGAAGGGCAACGCCTCATCCCGACGTATTGGAGCTTCGGGGCGGGGTCTAATGCATTTATTAAAGTAACCTATAAGGGTATGTCCGCCGTGGACATGAAGATTGCCGACGTGTTATGGCAGTCTTCGGGAGGAATCATGTGAATACTCACCTCCTCATGGGTGATTGGGAAGTCGGTCGGAACTATATTTGTGAGGAGTTTTAACTTGAGCTTTCCTTTTTGTTTCTTGCCCCCTTTTTTTTAAGTATTCCATTGCGACTAACAATCTCCTTTTCCTGTTACAGTGGGGATGTCTGCCGAGGTGACGGGTCTCCATGACTTGTTCCAGACCTTTCTATGTGCGAGTGACGACGAAGCGGCCAACGAGAAGTCGACTGCCCCCCCAGAGGATAAGAGTAAGGCTTCTTCCGAGCTAGGAGTTGTGGCTGATGAGGTTGGCAGTTCGGTTCAGGGTGCTTTAGCTCATGGGGACAAAGAGGTGCGTGTTTCCCCTTTTCCTGAAGTGGTCGGTACTGGGGGTTCGACGTCTAATCCAGTGACCGACGACGACGTGGAAGAGGTGCCCAATCTCAAAAGGAGGAAAATGTCTAGCAGTCCTGAGGGGGTCCTCACCGTGATGGAGAAAAATTTTGACGCTAGGAATTTCATAAATGCTCAATTGATTCCTGGCACTGAAGAGCACTTCCACGAGTCATATCTGGCCGGGCAAGCGAGCTGGATGTATCGTACCCTCCTGCACGGTGCAGTGATAGCTTGGAAGGCCGAGTTTGAGCTGTCTGTGATGGAATCCCTCCGTAGGAGGTTCGAATCTGCTGGGAAAGCTAATAATGATCTTAAATGGGAAGTTGAAACTCTTCGGGAGCAACTTGAACATTTTAATGAGAAACTCCAGGCTGCCGAGAACAAGGCCTCCGCTGCTAGTAAAAAACTGGAGGAGTCTGATGCCACCGTTTTGCGACTTGACGAGCGGGAAATGACTTTAGAGGGTCAAGTCGGCGTGGCTCAAGGGCGGGTGACCGCGCTAGAGAAAGAGCGCGACGCGGCCGTTTCGGCGAAGGAGGCTGTCGAGACTGAGCTTGCGGGGTGGAAAACAAAGTACAAGGAAGTCGTTAAGCAGGGAAAAGGTGCAATATTGGCGACTGAGGAGGCCCTTAAGGCTCAGGTCCAAATCGTTGCCCCTGTCTTCGACACGTCGGCAATCGGTGTCTTCAAGATGATCAAAGACGGCAAGATTGTCGACATGCCCAGAAAATGACTTCTTATGTCTTGTATAACTTCATGAAAACTTTGTGAGTGGTTTTATTTAGTCTTGTGAACAATGGATTTTTGGGTCGTCTGCCCGGTTTATTGTAGTTAATACTTTCCCGTTTGTCTAGTTGTGTTCTCGTTATATTCACCGTTATTGGTTTGTTGTTCGCACTCGTTCTACCGTATTGATGGTATTCTGGCAGAGCCAGGTCGTGGCTTTTTAGTGTAGCCGTTTACCGTCGTGGTATCTGAAGGTCTCCCGGGGAGATCAGTCCCGGGGCCGCATATTATTGTGTTGTTCGGTGCGCGTTGCGTGGGATTCATTTGCGCAATGGGTTGTCCGAGAAAAGTAAACAAAGGAAACAAAACTTTTGGCAAGTATATTTTAGTCGGTAATTGCACAAAAGGTCTATAAGCCATATTAAAAAGTACAATCTCATGAATTGACTACTTAGCTCGTTTGGTCGCTAAATCGCCGCGCACGTGCTAGGAGTAAAACCTTCTCAAGTTGCTTGCGTTCCACGTTCTTGGGATTTCTTTGCCATCGAGCCTTTCCAACTTGAAGGTGCCTTTACCAATCACCTCTTTAACTTTGTAGGGACCTTCCCAGTTCGCCGCCAGTTTGCCTTCTCCCGGGGTCGGTAGACCGATATCATTGCGCCTTAGGACGAGGTCGTTTGGTTCAAACTCTCTCTTGAGTACTTTGGTGTTGTAACGCAGGGCCATTCTTTGCTTTAGTGCTGTTTCCGTCAAGTGGGCCATCTCTCTGGCTTCATCTATTAGGTCCTTCTCCACAGCTTCCCCCACTCCCTTCAGAAGTAATCGTGGGCTTGGTTCCCCAATTTCCACAGGTATTACAGCGTCTAGCCCGTATGTTAGTCGGAAGGGGGTCTCCCCAGTGGATGACTGCTCGATTGTACGGTAAGACCTGAGCATCGACGCGAGCTCATCGGCCCAAGCGCCTTTCTTATTATCCAGCCGCTTCTTAAGTCCTAACAGGATGATCTTGTTCGCGGACTTGACTTGTCCGTTTGTCTGGGGGTGTTCTACTGAGGAGAACTTCTGTCTTATGCCCAGGCCGGTGAGGAACTCCGTGAACTTCTTGTCGGTAAATTGTGTCCCGATGTCCGAGATGACGACCTCCGGGATACCGAACCGTGTTATCACTTGCCTCCACATGAACTTCCTGCAATTGGATGAGGATATGCTGGCCAGCGGCTTGGCCTCTATCCATTTGGTGTAGTAGTCAATGGCGACTATGAGGTATTTGACTTGTCCCGGACCAACCGGGAAGGGCCCCAAGAGATCGACTCCCTATTGTGAGAATGATCGGGAGGACATTAACAAGCTTAGCTCGGAAGCTGGTGCTCTGTGAAAATTGGCATTTTCTTGACACTTGACACACTTCCTAACGAATTCTTTAGAGTCTGCCATCATTGATGGCCAGTAGTATCCAGCTCAGATTAATTTTCTTGCTAGGGCTTTGCCCCCTATGTGATGGCCGCAACACCCTTCATGGACTTCCCTGAGAACGTAGTCCGTTTGGTCAGGGTGTAGGCATTTCAATAGGGGTTGGTTAAGTCCTTTTCTGAACAACTGACCCTGGATGATCGCATACTTGGCTGCTTCCCTTCTCAGTTTCTTAGCATCTTTTTCGTCGTCGGGGAGTTTGCCATTTTCTAAGAAGCTGGTGATGGGATCTAACCATGAGGGGCTTAGCCTTACCAGGTGCAAAGTGACTGTCGGCTCCCTCATCATACCCTGGATGAGAGATTGGTTGCCTTCTCCCGATTTTGTGCTCGCTAGTTTTGATAGGAGATCTGCCCGTGTGTTCCTCTCGGAACGTGGTGGATCGTGACCTCCTCGAATTTCTGGCTCAAATCCTTGACTTTCTCCAAGTACTTTTGTAGTAGCGAGTCTCTGGCTTGGTAGCTCCCGTTCACTTGGGAGGTGACGACTTGTGAATCGCTGCATATTTCTAACCTCACCGCTCCAACTTCCTTTGCTAGGGCTAAGCCCCCTATGAGGGCTTCGTATTCTGCTTGGTTGTTCGAGACGGGGAACTCAAACTTGATCGAATGCTCGTATACGACCCCGGCTGGGCTTTCTAGGATGATCCTGGTGCCCCCGGACGTCTGATTGGAGGCCCCGTCTATGTTTAGCCTCCACCGTGTGCCCGTCTCTTCGGTTGGATCTCCCGTCACTTCTACCAGGAAGTCTACCATTGCTTGCGCCTTGATTGCTTGCCAGGGTTCGTACCGTATGTCATATTGGGAGAGTTCAATGGACCAAGTCATCATCCTTCCCGCCAAATCGGGTTTCTGAAGTACTTGTCGGATTCCTTGGTCCGTTCTTACGACAATCTGGTGACCTTGGAAGTATTGTTTTAACCTCCGAGAAGAGGTCAAGAGCGCCAGAGCTAGTTTTTCCAGTTTGTTGTACCTTAGTTCCGCCCCTTGTAGGGCTCTACTCACGAAATAGACCGGTTGTTGAACCCTTCCTTCTTCTCGTATCAAAACCGTGGCCAGGGCTTCTCCCGTTATGGTGAGGTACAGGTATAACGGCTCTCCGGCCTTTGGCTTCCCGAGCACAGGGAGTGTTGCTAGGATTTCCTTGAAGTGTCTGAAAGCTTCCTCGCACGCGGGCATCCATTCAAATGCTATCCCTTTCCTCATGAGGTTAAAGAAGGGTAGGACTTTTGTTGCCGAAGCTCCGAGGAAATGGGATAACGAGGAGAGTCACCCTGCCAATCTCTGGACGTCCTTGACACAGCCCGGACTCTTCATTTGGAGTATCACTTGGCATTTCTCAAGGTTGGCTTCTACCCCCCTTTGGGTTATCATGAATCCTAGGAACTTTCCAGCTTCCATGGCGAAGGCACATTTGAGGGGATTGAGCTTCATACCATGTTGTCGGAGAGACGCGAATACATTTCTCAGGTCATTGAGGAGGTCGTCGGGCCGCGTAGTCTTCGCGAGGATGTCGTCCACATAGACTTCCATTGTCTTGCCTATGAGATCGCAAAATATTTTGTTCATCAGTCTTGGTATGTTACCCCTGCATTTTTTAGGCCGAATGGCATCACCCTGTAGCAGTAGGTCCCCCCGGGCGTTATAAATGCTGTCTTGTCCTCGTCGGGTCGGTGCATCGGTATCTGATTGTAGCCGGAGTAGGCATCCATGAAGCTCAGATACCGGTAACCCGCCGCCGCGTCGACGAGTGCATCTATGTTGGGGAGGGGGAAACAATCTTTAGGGCATGCCTTGTTGAGGTCAGAGTAGTCTACGCACATTCTCCATTTGCCGCTGTGCTTTTTTACTAGAACTACATTCGAAAGCCAGGTCGAGTAGTCTAGTTCCCGTATGAAGCCCGCTTCTAGGAGGCTGGCCGTCTGCCTGGCCACCTCCTCTGCCCTCTCTCGCAACATCTTTCTCCTCCTCTGGGCTACCGGGCGGGCTTCCGATTTAATGGCTAGGTGGTGCGACTTGACTTTGGGGTCTATGCCCGGCATGTCGGCCGGTGTCCAGGTGAACAAATCCCCATTGGCCCTGATCATTTCTACCAGAGGCTCCTTCAATTCATGTGGAAGGTTTCTATTGACAAACGTGAACTTTTCCTCCGTGTCACCGACCCTGAACTTCTTCAGGTCCTCCTCTGGTTCCGGTCTGGGCTTGTCGTCAACTCTGGCGTCCAGGTCGGCCAGGAACACCCCCGACGCCTCCTTAGATTTCTTCCTTAGGGAGAGTCTGGCATTGTTGCAAGCGACTGCCGTTTCTAGATCTCCCCTTATGGACCCTATAGATTCGTCGTCGGTAACAAACTTCATGACTAGTAGCTTTGTGTTGATTATCGCCTCAACATCGTTAATCGTCTTTCTTCCCAAGATGATGTTGTAGGTTGTGGAGTCTCGGAGAACCACGAACTCAGCCATTACCGATCTTCGGCCTTGGGCCTGTCCCATGGAAATCGGCAGAGAATATCACTCCGTCTGGCTTGATGAAGTGGTCACCTAACCCGATGACCCCGTGCTGGTGAGTCGATAGGTCGGCGTCCCTTAACCCCAGTGCGTTGAACACGTTGCTGAACATAATGTTCGAGTCTGCCCCTGTGTCGACAAGGATTCCTTTGACGAGGCCGGTTCCCACTCTGGCCGTGATGACCATGGGTGAGTTTTCAGGGGCCTCGTCGAACCATTGGTCTTCCGGGCCGAAAGAGATGGATGGGGGCTTCTTAGAGCTTCGCACCAGCGGGGAGGAGACCGCCAGGACATTGGTGTCTTTCTTGTGTGCCGATCTCGACCTTGGTGCGGTATTTTTGGCGGTTACTACGTTTATCACAGTGAGGCCGTGGTCTTTGTCTTCTGGCTCTTGTCGCCGTTTCGCCGACCGGGTCTTGCCCTCTTCGTCTTGGTCGCGATGTCATCTCCTCGGCTCCCTTATAAGATGGGAGAATTTTGTTAGTTTACCGTCCCTTATCGCTTGTTCTAGTGCGTCTTTCAAGTCAAAGCAGTCCTGTGTTTGGTGCCCATAGCCCTTGTGGTAGTCACAGTAGAGGCTCTTGTTTCCCCCACTATGATCCTTGAGTGGTCGGGGCTTCGACAAGATTCCTTTCTCGGCTATTTGCTGATAAACTTCCATGATGGGAAGAGTGAGCAGAGTGTAGTTAGTAAATTTTCCGATCCGGGGAAACGGTCTGGGTGCCTTGCTCGGCCCTCCATCTCTGGCTTGCTCCTTCTGTCTTTCTCCATTACCTTGTTGCCTAGGTGGATTGTAGGAGGAGTGCCATTTATTGGCAGCCACGACTTGGCTGACTTCCTCATCATTTATGTATTCCTTAGCTACAGTTTGGATCTCGTGCATCGTCCAAACAAGTTTCGTGGTGAGGTGTTTTTGGAAGTCCTCGTTGAGGAGGCCGTTCGTCAGACAGAGGCTGGCCACCGAGTCGGTTAAGCCGTTGATTTCTAAGCATTCATCGTTGAACCGGTCCAGGTATTTTCTGGTCGGCTCCCCGGGCCTTTGGGTTATCCCAAGTAGGTTGATCGGGTGCTTAGTCTTTGCTATTCGTGTTGTGAATTGGGCTAAGAAGGCACGGCTAATGTCCGAAAACTCGTAGATGGATCCTTGTGGGAAGCCGTTAAACCACCGGATCGCAGGCCCTGCCAGGGTGACCGGGAAGGCCCGGCACCTCACCTCGTCTCCTACTCCCTCCTGATTCATTCTGGCCTCGAAGGCCGTGAGGTGTTCCAGAGGGTCTTGGGTTCCATCATACCTCATGTCCGTTGGTTTGTCGAAGTGCTTCGGCAACCGAACTTCGAGGATGGATCGGTGGAATAGGGTGGCGCCCATTATCACGGGTCGCCGTGTCTTCACAGGCCTCTCTTCCCCGTCCTCACGATCTTGTCCCGTGAGGCGCGTTTCCTTGCCTCGGGAGTAGATGATTGTGTCGTTTCGTCTTCTCGGGATAGGCGAATCTTCTTGGGTGCTTTCCGCTTGCGTTCTGGAAGCGGAGGCGTGCCGGGAGCGACTTCGGTGGCAATCTCTCTCTCGGCTTTCAGGAGACGGGGAGTAGCTAGGGTCAGTTGTTCATCGGTTATGCTCCTGATCGGCTAGTTGTCATTCCAGGTTCTGGACCCTATGGCGTAGCTCCTGCATTATCCTGGCGCTGTCGCCGCCAGTTCCTCCGAAGGGGCGTGTCTCTCGCGTCCTTGTGCGTGGTTCATTGCGCTGCCGGGAGGACCTTCGTCGCCCTCCCGGTGAGGCGACAGAGGCTGCCCCCTCTGCACCGGCTGTTCGGCCTTGGTCTCCAGTGCCCGGCACGACGTCCATTTAGGCAGTCCCCACAGACGGCGCCAATGTTCGGTTGGTTGGTTACCAGACGATTCGGGTGGAGGTTTGAGATGGTGGGGATGCTTTGTTCTGATCGGTTGTGATCGGATCGGGCCAACCGAGCTGCCGAGCTCTTGTTGTGGAGAGAGGGGTGTCACCTGCAAAGACACTCCGACGCTCTAGTCAGTTAGTGTGCAGGCGAGAAATAAATAGGTGGAATGTGTGACGTACCTCGGGGAAGAGCTAGACCCCATATATATCGTATCAGGGGTGGGCCCCGCAAGGGCAGAGCCCACCTTCCTCGAAGCTTCCTTAGACAGCTGTGATGAGGAGCTGCCCAGGACGCGTGTTCGGGTCAGACTTCGAAGGTTTTCCACCGACCGTTCGGGTTGAAGGGCCCATGGGTCGGGTTGGCCCATGCCGCTTTGAGCCAGGCCGTAACAATATCCAATCTAGCATATTTAAGTACGAATTAGATAACAAATTTGTTAATATCCAATCTGATCCAATGGGTAAACAATCCTAGTTTAATGTCACATTATCTGAAAGCAAATGAGCTATTCTTTTGATGCAAAAAAAACAAAAAGATGTGGTGAAATTAAGTTCCCGTGCCTAATATCCCTCTAGTTAGTCATAAAGCCTCTATACTGCTAGTATTTCGAGGAATCCTCACTAAAGCTAAGGTTATGCACCACCAAACAAGAATAGTTATGGATTTGGGCGTACAAATATCTTAAAAGATATACAAGTAATGTTTCAATTAAAGCGTTCATATGTCTTTTACAGATCAATTTTATAGCCATGTATGGGATCATTTCGCTTATTTGTTCTGGAATGCACCACTTCTTGGGCAACAAGGATAGTGTCCGACTGTCCGCCAATATCTTGAAGTTGCATCGTGATTTTGTAGTGTATATATGTATGGGTCTGAAATCTATATATGTTGCGAGTGTCAAGTATTATAATAATGTAATGAAAATAAAGATTTTGATTTCAAAGGGTTGATGAGGTGGGGACACATTCAAGTTCAGTACGTGCAACATGGCCCCCAGCCCCATCATCAATGGAATATAGATAGATTCATATAATTTGGAGACGAAAATGAATTGTATTAAGACTAAAAGAAGTAAGGAATTAAAATTGAGGGTTATTTTATTATTACCATTAAAAAAATTAAATAAATAACACAAACCCATCAAATCCTTGTTCCATAAAACCAAAATACATACATTCACATAATACTCAATTTCATCAGTAAATTTGTTTGCGAATTTTAATTTAGTCCCTAACATTTTAATTGTATCTATCTAGTTCTCAAACTTTATAAATGTGACTCATGTTAATCTTTAGGATAATTTTCGACACAGACGTTAACAGAACGCTGATATAGACAGCCAGATGCCACGTGAATTCTGTAAAACGACATTATTTTTGTTTTGGCACTCAAATAGGCCAAAAACAACATCGTAAGTAGTGTTTATTAAAATTTTTTCTCCCAAACCAAATAATCCAGTGTCCTTTTTGAAATATTTGAGCGCCAAAATCAAAACGGCATCGTTTTACAAGTTTTAGCATGGTATTTGGTTGTTCATGTCAACGCTCCATTAATGTTTGTGTGCTAAAAATTGTCCTAAGGACGAATGTGAATTACGTTTGCAAAATTTGAAGACTATATAAAAACAATTGAAACTTTGTGGACTAAATTAAAACTTGCATGCAAGTTGGGGGGCTAAATTAAATATTAACTCTGTATAGTAATCATAATAAGTTAATAAACAAAAAAAGAAAACACAATAAGTTCCTCTCCGTGGAATTCATTTCAAGATCAGTCACTAAACTCTTGGGGTTGGGAAACAACTCATTGAAGCACTAGAAATTTGTAACAACTCATGGCCCCTCCCACAGCTCCTCATGTCCTCTATCAATAGAACAACTCTCTTCATTTCCCCACTATCATTGCAAAATTTCAAACAAAAATTTAAAAATTATGTCGTTTTAATCAAAATCTCATCAGATTTTGCCAAACCAGCAAGGCATGTGCCTGTCCATAGCCCCATACTGCCAATATTCTTTCAAGAAGAGAGAGAGAGATCCGTTTCTTTAATTCTAGTTGAAGCAGATTTACTCAATTCACCACCTCTACTCTTGATGTCAATTACACAACAACCGTAGATTAAGAGTTATTTAAGGTTAAAATCTATACATATCAAAATGATGTGAAATTTTCAAAACTAAAAATAAGTTCCCATCAAAAGCCAAAGATGTCGTAGATGAGAAATTATTGCGTAGACATATATTAGTTTCAAATTAGATATGATCTAGACTTTTATATATATAATGACATAGTTAATGTTTGGATTCATCTCTGAAATTATATTCGTGCTTAATTTAGTTTTTAAAGCTTCCATTTATTCAATTTGGCCTCTAACTTAGCATTTATGGTTCACATTAGTATTTGATATTGTTTTTGTAACAAAACTATTAAAAACGTGCTGAAATGGATTGACGGCCATTTGAAGTAGCAATTAAAACTTTTTTTACTTCAATTTATTTTTTATGAAACGTTTAAAATACTAATTCTAATTTTACTTTAGGGTTTTAAAAGCTACTTAGAGAGAAAATTTAGATAAAAATATTCAATTGATACGTCAAATAGCCATTAAAGAGTCTAATGTGATACCCGTTAATTTATCTGAATATGTCTTAAACGGTTATGTGATAAAATCAGGATTATGGACCAACAAAAATTACAAATGTCAAATTAAAAGACTAAATTGAATAAATTAAAATTTTGACCAAATTGAGACGCAAATATAAATTTATGGATGAATTTAAGTATTAACTTGACAAATTATGAACTCATATTATGGCTATATATAATGAATTATTTCACTTAAAAACTTAAGTTATTAAATAAAAAAATACGTATAGACTAAAAAAATTTATATTTAAGACATCTTATTTGATAGAATGTATTTAGGATATGATAGATTAATAAAGCATATGTAGATATCATTAAATTTATATTTGTTTAATTTGATATTAGATTGATTTTGTAATTATGATTAAATTGTATTCTTAGTTTATGTATAGGCACTTTTCATTGTATATTCTCACACATACGAATGTCAAGTTTATTTTTTAGTTATTATAATGAATTCTAATATGGTATTAAAAACATGATATCCTCCTTAAATAATATTATGAGATTGTTATTCCAGATTCTCTGTTAAGATGTTCATCACCACTACTACTAGCTATTGTATGCATTCCTCATATTCTGCTAAGCTTGAGGCAACAAATGGCATTCGAATTTGAATCTCACATGCCTTGCACCTCTACACACGTTAATGTTGTAAGGGTGAAGAGTATATGAAATTAGTCCCATATTAAAGAAAACAAGAAAGAGTGAGAAGTTTATAAATAGAAAAATTCATTAACTTACTATCTTAAAGTTTTGAGTTAAATGTGGTGATGGATGCTAGAATATATTTATGATATTATAAGTTAATATAGTATCTAAGTACATTTCGTATTGATTTTATGTTTATTTATATTATGATATTAGGTTAATTTTTTTTTTTTTTTGTGATTAGATTATATTCTTGAACGAGCAACCACTTGATTTTGAACATTATCGTTGTGAAGGAAAGACATGATTAAGATATGTATGTGATTACGTTGACCAATATAGGATCGGAACACAAACATATATAATTGAAGGTGGGGGTGGTGTGCATGCAAAAGCAAGCACAAAAAGATGTTTGCATTGCATGAGTGCACGGGGGGTAGTAGAAAATTTTATGATTGTAGTTGTGTCTCTGTATTAGCGAGTTAGGTGTATTATTATCACACACACAAAAACAAAGGAGAGGGAGTGAGGGGTCGGTGGTGCGTTTCTTTTGCATGTGGCATTTTGTTTAATTATCACACACACAAAAACAATGTAGCTACCTTGGAGACAACTTGTGCAGTGGTCGTTGGGAGTCATATCCTTTTATTTCTCACTCAAAAAATTATAGTTTGTTTAATTTAATACAAGTTCATCATTTTTAACAATTTATTCTAATATAATTTTTAACTTTTTCTTTAATTGAAATAGTGACTAACAATTCTTTTATATAATTTTTTTTTAAATCGTTCTTTTACAAAAATCACTGGCGACAATTTGTGCTTTGCAGATTATTAAAATGTTAAAATTTTTAAAATCTTGAAATCATAGTTAACAATGGATGTTGTGAATTTACAAAAAATTTTAAATTTCTTATACAATAGAATATTCAAGAGATTTTACAAAAAAATCAGCATATTTATGAAAAATTATTTTATATTTATTAATTATCATTGAATTAATTGAATAATATTAAATACAATAAAAGTATAATTATAAATTTTATAAACATTAAATTTTAGATATTAAATAAAATAACTTTTTGTTATAGATAGTGTGCTTGGTATTTCATGCAATTCCGAAATCTATAATAATGATTTGAAACAGGGACATGGTGCAGCTAACTAGCATCTAGCATCTAGAGAAACTTTATCCTTCCAGCCATTTTATGAATGTGGAGCCTTACCTCATCACTCTCCATCGACAGAGACAAGGAGCCACCCACTATAACTTCTTGTACTCTACTACTTTTCAGCGTCCTTGCAATTGCTTTTTTCTCATTACCATAATAATAATGTAAGGGAAATAGTTAATTTGTCATCATTGGATTCTAAAATTACATACATATAATCCATGTGGAAGTAATAAGGTGATATGGATTATTTAGAGGCAAAGTCTTCTGCATAAGAAGGGTGATGGCTTCTCCACATGTAAATGTGTTGGTAAATAAAGAAGGAAAAAGTATAGATAAATAATGAAAATATTAAATAATGTAAACAATAGATATATTAGATGTTTAATTTATTAAGTATGAAGATGGTTATTCTAATGGTGAAAATTCACGTGAAGTTGATAGTCGAGAACCGTTAGATGAAAATTTAGTCAAATCAATCAAATCATTTAACGGTTCTCAGTTATCAACTTCACACTGCACCTTAGTTTTTCCTATCCTAATATTAAAATTTAGGAGGATAATTTAAAGTATAGTGTGTTTTTATTTTATTGAACTAATTTTAAAATTTATTGTTCATATTATTCACAAAAATTATTATTTATCTAATCAAGTCAAAAAAAGATGACAAGTGTTTTAGTAGGAAACGAAAAATGACAGATCAGGGCCTATACAGAAATGATGCACGAAAACTCACGTGATGAGTTTCAAGATTTTATTGGTTAATTGTTTTATTATCATTAATGAGTATTAACATAATCATGGCCTGTAAGTTGGATTTTATTTTCTTTTTAGATAAATGTATGTATTGTTGTTTAAAGTAAAAAAGGTTTTTATTTGTCATACATTCATTGTTAATAAATAAATAAATAAATATATTGTTTAGAATTTTCTTTTCGTTATAAATTATTAAAAATAATTTTTTTTTAGAAACCTAGTTTTTATCTTTATTTATAGAAGTGTTTGTTTTTTTCATGTAATTAAGGCAAGTTCACCGTATTCCCGACGAACTCCATATTTTTTTATGGAGTTCGTCGTACCCCCGGCGAACTCTATAATATATATAGAGTTCGTCGCACCCCCGACAAACTATACGCGAATTTTTTCCAATAAATGACCGTAACACAACGAAGTTGAGCACCGAAATTTGTTCTCAACAATCATTTTGGTTGTTCAATATCTCATTTTTTTTACAATGGCAAGAAATCCACTGTTATTCATTTATTACGATGTAGAAATGGTGTATGATGAAGAAGGTTCTATCGTTTTTAGATCGAACCAACCAATATTTACCCATCTGCCACCAGAAATCATTTGTTTAAAGCTGTTAAAAAATCTTGTATTACTTTCTGTGGGGATGCAAGAGACAAAGAAGGTGAAGAAAATCTACTACAGATATCCAACCGAAATAGATGGTACTTTAATTTATAAAAGGTATGTCACAACTGTGTTGTTTATGCTGTTGGTATATTTGTGTGAACACCCATGTGATGAAAACGTTATGTTATTTTGAATCAGGTATCGTTTGCGCGATGACGAAGACGTTCGTCTTATACGGTCTTAGCACAACCGCTGGACAAATGTTCATCTGTTGGAGTTAGCTGTGTTCCTCGTCGATTTGGGTGGCCGAGGATCGTCTGCGGATACTGTCGATGGAAGTCCGTTGAGTGGGCCTGTAAGACGAAATATCAGGCAGACAATGGTGGATCTGAATATGCCTCCTAAAGGTAGTCAAGAAGGGTCTAATGTTGGAGCGGACAATGCTGAGTTGGATGACGGCGCTGAAAGTCACGATGGTTCTGCTGTGGGGGATCCGATGATGGATCAGTATGAAGCTAACCCTGATGATGGAGATGATGCAGAAGAAGAACCAGCCGAAATTCCTAACGATGGTGACGATGAGGAAGAAATGAACTTTTACGGTGACACACAAATTGCCCTGACACAGCCCGCTATTTCACAAACGTATGATCGCCCGGACCACTTCTCTAGGCTGAATCTCGAGGCAATGACGTCGGATTGGTCCTTTACCCAGGGAGGCTCTGAATATGATCCAAGGAATGAGTTCGAGGTTGGACAACATTTTCAAAACAAGGAAGAAGTCATGTTGGCTGTTAAGACGTACAACATCAGGAGGGCTGTTGAGTACAAAATAGTAAACAGTGACCAGTGGAGGTATAATGCATAATGTGTCCAGTTCGGACCGGGTATTAATTGGAGCATACACATATCATATCGCCGTAAGGTAGAAAAGTGGGAAGTGAGGAGATACACAGGTCCTCACATATGCATGCAAACTTCGATGGGGCAAGACCATCGTCGGTTGGATTCGAAGGTGATTGCACAACACATTTTCACAATGGTAAAAGCAGATCCAACAATAAGTATCAAGGTTCTGCAAGAAAGTGTAGAGAAACACTTTGGCTACAAGGCGTCATACATGAAGGTTTGGCTCGTAAAGCAGAGAGTGATTGCTAGCATATATGGGGATTAGGAGGAGCCATACAACAAGCTTCCTTGTTGGTTGTTCACTATGGAAATGTACTTGCCTGGTAAGGATTTATTCGTTGTGATTATATGTTAATTAGACAAGAACGGTATACAATATGCTTATTGAGAATTTGTTCGTAGGTACTTTGATGCAACTTGTCACTCAGCCTTGGCCTGGAGTTGCGGATACCGTCATGTTTCATCGGGTGTTTTGGACGTTTCCACCATGCATCGAGGCTTTCAAGCATTGCAAGCCACTAATCTCCATTGATGGAACACACTTATATGGTAAATACGGTGGCACGCTGCTGATAGCCATAGCTTAGGATGGCAATGCAAACATTTTGCCTATTGCGTTTGCCGTGGTCGAGGCGAGACAAAGGAGGCATGGTCGTTCTTTCTGTCCTATCTGCGTCATCATGTGACTCCACAACCTGGTGTCTTAGTGATTTTAGATAGGCACAAATCAATTGATGCTGCACTGAATGCCGATGATAGTTTATGGAAACCACCTCATGCTTTCCAGGCATTTTGTACGAGATACATTGCTTCCAACTTCATGACTCACTTCAAGAACAAGGACTTGAAGAATTTTCTGATAAATGCAGCGTATTCGAAGTTGCAACGGGAGTTCGCTCATTACTTCGGGCATCTGAGGGGCAAGAATCGATCACCAATTGGCTAGAGGAGATGCCACGATCACACTGGGCGTAGTATGCGGATGAGGGTCGTAGATTCAGGCACATTATGACGAATATCTCCGAGTGCATAAATGCAATGATGACGGGTTCTCGGAATTTGTCAATCACATCTCTGGTTAAGTCAACTTATTTCTGGTTAGGAGAACTTTTTGCCAGGAAGGGTTCCGAGGCCCTTGCCCAACTCCAAGTCGGCGTCAAGTTCTTGCAAACACTGATGAAGGACATCGAGTTCAACTCGAAGCACATCAACTCCATGAATCTTTACCAGTTTGACCGTTCGCGAACAAGCTACACAGTTGAAGTGTTAGCGGCAGTCCCTGGCTTCAGACAACAAAATTACCAGGTTCTGCTCGACGAAGGCAATTGTGACTGTGGGTATTTCCAGGAGCTTCATCTTCCATGTCGCTACATCCTCGCAGCATGCTCCCAAGCTAGAATTGATTGGAAGGGGTTTGTGCATCCACTATATCGCATGGATTCCATCTTCAACGTATATAAGGTTCAGTTTCGTCCGATTGGACATGAGGATGACTGGCCATCTTATGATCGGCCCAATCCTAGGATGATGAGAGTGAAGAAAGGTCAACCAGTCAGCTCAAGAATCCAAAACAACATGGATGATGTCGAGCATACCAAGGAGAAAAGGTGCGGCTTGTGTCGTCAAACTAGTCACACGCAGAAGATATGTACCGCTATTGACGGTGCAGGTGCATTGTCCAGCCGACATTAGTAAGAGGGGTGGGTTTGTTATAACGGTTATGAAATATATATGTTCTACAAACATCTAAACATGGATAGATATATATAATATATATGTTCAAGTCCAAGTCTATATATACATTATTGATAAGGAACCATACAAATATCTACTACGCTCTCCCTCTCCTGCCTCTACACGGAGGACGCCGTCCGTGAGGCCTCGGCTCCAGACACCCACCGGTGCCACAGGCAGGTGGTCAAATATCGCACTGAGCTCGACCGAGCTGAGGATCAGGGTCAAGCTGATGAGTGACAATCTGCTCCCTCAGTGTGGCATAGTCTGCAGCGGAGGACGACCCGCTGGACGGGTCATCAACATGTCGTGGATGGTAGGTTGACTGAGGAGGAGATGTGTGCATTTGGGAGAATGGTTGTGCCTGATGTGGATGTGTCCTGATATCCGCCATAAATCATGCCATCCCCCAGCAAGTGCGGGAACCACTCACCGCGTCCAAATCGACCATCCATACCGTGCATGTTGTCGATGTCTAATGGCCTGGTCGGGATGTGCTGCAAGCCACCGAACTGCTGCACGACTCGGTCCACCTGATGCCACTCAACAATGGCAAAGCAGAATAGCGGGTAGACAACAGTTGCGTGGTGGGCCCATAACCCACAGGTCCCTGGATCGAAACCAGGCTCTGATACCACAAATGTAACACCCTCACTATCAAAAGTCACGCTTCCGGCTGCGCCACTCTGATAGCAAGAAGTATTACCACTATTTTACATACTAAATACTAAAATAGGAGCCTGTGACTCGACACTGTATCGCTGATTTCTTTGAAAACCGGAAATTAATACCTTATCTTAAGAAAAATACAAGCAAGCATAGATTCATATACAAAACTCTTTACATACTAACTCATAATAATATATATATAAAACATACGATTCCTATCCCTCTTACAAATTTGTAATAACAAAGACGAGGGAAGAAAATAAACTAATTAATACAACAACATATAAAACCAAGCGCAGTATAACTCTTCTTAATGCTTCTTCATCCGGTTCCTGAAAAGGTAAAGCTGTAGGGGGGTGAGAACCTAACCACACGGTCTCACCACGGAGTTTCAAAGTTGTCATAAGAAGATATTTAATAAGAAAACTGTTTTCAAACTCAGTGATTATCATTGCCTTATGAATTTTCTTTTTAAAACTAATAGGTAATCGTTCAAAACCTTTTCGAAGAAACAATGTTTAATTTTTTCAGAAATTCGAAACATTTCCTTTTTTATAAGAAAATCTCAATCAGAAACCAACCACGCAATCAAATAACACAATCATTAATCCAGCACCAAAGTTCATTCTCAAATGTAGCACGCCAGGACAAACACAAGCAAGACAGACAAGGAAAACACAAGTAGGTAGCAATTACAGCAAATAGTTCAAGTAGCAGTTAAGAACAGTTTAACAATTAGGCAAACCAAAACAAGTTCAAACCCAAGCAAAGCATACAAATGCATATGATGCATGCCTGTCCTATGGCTGATGAGGCTCATCTGTCGGTTATCCAGCCAACCCGACAAGTCTGAATTGTCCTTAGACTGTCCCCCGACATGCATCCCCAAGAGTCTATGCATAGCTTTTTCTCAAATAATCAATATTGCTCAATGGGGGTAACATTCCCGGGAATTTATATAGTGCCCGGTCACACTTACGTCGCAGGGTCAACAAAGTGTCGAGTTTTCAACCTGGTACACGTGGTGGCAAGCCACGGTACTTAATCCAGGGAACCTCGTATCTCAGATATTTCAAATTCATAAGCCACATATCTCAACATTCTCAACATCATAATCATTCATCAATCCAAACCTCATTTCCAAATTCATTCAAAAACCATATTTCAAAGAAAATCCTCATCAATCCTCTTTCCATTCCGTTTATTAACAATCTCAATTCCAAAACATAATTCTTTCTTTGATAAATAGATTATTCTTAAAACATATAATATTTAAAAACAAATCTTTTTAGTTAATTACTTCAAATAAAACTTCCAATTTTATAAAATTTTGGCAGCATCTCCTCTAAAACTCGGACTTTGCCACCCTATTCGGGTCCCATCCAAACATTTCTCAAACCTTTTCCAAATCTTAATCATTTTCCAAGATTCAGCTAGTTCCAATATCAAATTATTTTCAAAGCGAATCAGTGCCCATAATAAATCTCTTTTTAAAATCAAACCAGCTCAAATACTAAATCATTTATAAAGTCACTAACTCAAAATTAAACCATTTCCAAAGCCAATTCCTTTACATTATCGAAAATAGTTTCAAAACCAAGAAAAGCCATTTTTCCTAATAATCAACTAAATAACTTTTCAAACTAATTTCTTTTTAGCAATCACAAACTACTCAAGCAATCAAGCAATCAGTCATTCAGTCCAGCAAACAACCACATTTAGAAGACAATCATAATCACAGACATATGTTCTCTCACATTAATATCTAGTTATCACAACTCTGTAATATAAATTAGATTTTAAGAAAAACCCCTACCCTCTCTTAACACATACAACCGTATCAAACTCCTGCACCTTAGCCACAGGTCCCTCCAACTGCGGAACTAGACCCTCCAACTGCGGGTCTGCATATGGTGTCCACTCAACCTATTTCCAAGGCACAAGTTGGTGTTATTATTGAATTTTCATATGCAAAAAACATAACATAAATTAAACTGGGTATGCATAAATATTTATGACTTACGGCGAGTATGCCAATGCCGTTCAGGACAGACCTGTAATGCTTAAGGCGCCCCTCACCTCCCGCGTTGTTTGGTTTGTACTCAACCCACCTACAATTCTGCGGCAGAGGTAACATTACAACTCAGTTATATTATATTAAACACTTAATTTAGTAAATAAACAAAGGACTATTGCATAAAATAAAAAAATTATACATCTCAACAAGCGGAAACTGACGGGTATCAAATCCATCCGGACGTAGCAGGGGAATACGGTGGTAGGCCCATGACAATAGCAGACTAACGCAACCACCCAGGTTGTGCGAACCATGCTCCGTGGCGCGGCACATCTGGCGGTATATCCAAGACAATACAACCGATCTCCACGACAACCTCCCACATGCATCGAGGTCCTCCAACAAGGTGAGCCACCTGATGTGCACCCGAGAGTCAGATGCATCTGAAAATAGAATACCCCCTATCAGCTGCATAATGTAGCCTCTTGTGTACCTCAGGAGGCGCTCCTCAATGGTGTCCTACTCCAACTCTCCGCAAACAGTGTTCAAGAACCAAGTCAGCTTGACAGTCCACTTCGTCTGTGACTGTCTATCCTCCGCACTAGACACAACACCTAGTAACTACTGACAAAAGTTCTCAAAGGTCCGTCCCTGGTGGTGCTGCTCTCAACTACCTATGCACCCACTCATAGGATCACCATCGATCCTGAGTCTCAGCTGATACGCCATCCTGCAGCGTGATGGTCATCTCCCCGCATACTAGATGAAAGATGTGGGACTCAGGCCTCCACCTCTCTAACAATGCCGAGACGAGTGGCCAGTCATGCTTAAACTCAACCATGTAGGCCACATACTCAAACCTGACTAGTCTGAGATATGGCCTAATTGCCTCCGGTGGCCTCGTCATCAAATTCCACCTGGTGCACAAGATCCGAGGTGCCTACCAAACGAAAAGATAATATTAAAAACAAAACAAAAAACAGCGTCAACTCTAAATAGCACAAGTTAACTGTTTTGTAATTAAAGACAGATAAACAACAAGGATATCATCATACCACTCGGTCAAGTCTGCCAGCAATGTGCTCAGCCTGATCTAATCTGTACAGGGTCCCCTCATATCCCAATGACTGCTGCTCCATCTAACCATAATGAATTTAAACAAAATAACATGTATTTATTAGCATTTGTTTCACAATAACAGGATTTGTAAACAGACGTATCTAATAAATACTACTTATCTACCTCACTTTCAGTAAAACCCTAGGCAACCCTACCCTATTACTCACTTAATCCCACATTCTAACTTAATTTTATTAAGATTTGACTAACAACGTAAACCAAATTTATTTTACTAAACTAACTAATAAATAGACTAACAGCTTATACTAATTCACATGTTAAAAACAATAAACAACCACCGAATAACATGAAATAAGTAAACCATAACTCTAACTATAACTAGCATGCAACTACTAACTAAGAAATAATAGGTAATTCTAACTAATTTAAAAAAAATAACTCAAACTAACATTTTAATTTCTAACCTCAAACTGCTGATGCTGTGAATAACGAATCTCTCAAACGCGGGAATACAGAAAGTTCTAACAGAATAAAAATTGGGAGAAGATTTGGAAAGAAAAAGATAGGGGACAATGGTCCCACTTCAAATTTATAATACGCCGAACTTTACATAGAGCTCACCGGGAGTGCAGCGAACTATATATATTATAGAGTTTGCTGGGGAGTACAGCAAACTTGCCCTGATTACAAAAAAAAAAGCACATATTCCTATAAATAAACATGAAAACTGAATTTCTGAAAAATAATTATTTTTAATAATTTATAACGGAAAAAAATTCATATTATTTATTGTTGTATTTTTTTCTTAAGAAAAAAAAAATCCAAAACCCACCACCACCGATACTATACGTATCTCCCCAACATAGTAGCATCTCGTATATGAACTAAAAATTGACTATATAAATTCAAGTGAATATTTGTATTTGCTAACATAATAATATTTATATGAATAATTTTTTTGATAATTAAAATATTAGATTATTATTATAATAATATAATATTTTTTTATAATTATTTCTATATTATTGAATAAATAAATGAATAAATAAATATTAGATCCACAGAAACAATTTTAACACTGTTTAATCAATTTAGATTGATCTAATAGTTAATTCATTAGTTATTAATTTGTTTAAACGAATATTAAAAATTTAAATTCCACTTTATACATGCAGTAATTCATTAGGATAATTTAGAACATTAGAATTAATTTTTGAAAGAGGTATTATTACTAAATTCAAATACAAATCTTATTCTTTAAACAATCAAATAACTCTAATTCTAGAATAATGAGTATTTTTGTCTTTTCATTGATTTTAACATTTTTATGTTGTTTTGTCCTTTTTTTCTGAGATAAACAACAGGACATAAAAAATGTATATTACACCATTATTATTCTAAAAAATATTATTCTAACCCTATCTACAAATAAGTTAAGAGAAATACAAGAAGATAATAGAAAAAAAAGTAAATATTCGTTTTGGTCCTCAAAGAATTTTAAACCAGACACTTTAGTCCCCAACTAAAATTAATTATTCGATTAGTCCCTAACAATTAACTCCGTCAGTCACTTAGGTATTTTATTCCATCAACTCTAACGGAAGACAAAATAGTCCATGACAACTCTAAGAGGGGACAAAATGGCCCCTGATCTCCGCTGTTCGGAAATGATACCGTTCTCTCCCAATTTCCATCATATCTCGCATAACACTAACAGTCTAACACTGTAACTTCAAGCTACATAATGCACACTCTATAACTTTAATGTTCATAAGAAAAAAATCCTCAACATGTTCTCAACCAATTCATACTCAGGAAACTAATGACTATGTCTCTCAACTACTTGTCGTCTTCGATGGATCCTATGAATCTAGATAGCAAGTCTAATTTGTTAAGACTTGTCGTCGTCGTTGTCATCTCCCTCCTCCTCTGCCCTATCATCTCCATGACACCACATTGTCCACCACTCCGATCACTTCCTTCAGCTTTTTCTCCGAACCAATGTTCAGTAATCACTTCAATTTTCATATGAGCGGCAACAGCGATATTGCTCATTGTACTGATAGCTTAGATGCGAGGTCGAAGATGTCTGCCAACTTGGACTCCCGGAAAGAAGGAATGAAGCACTCAGTGTCTATTTCAAATGAGAATTTGCACATGATGTCGAAGGAGAATCTTCTCATGATGTCCTAATGTCAAACAATCTATATTGCTTTCTGGAGAGTGGATTAAGGCGTGCCCTTGGGGTAGTTGTGGAACTTGGTCTTCAGGATGTCGTTGACGTTGTCGGGGTTGGAGGTAGTGTTATCGAAGACATGAAAGTGGATGCTTCTGGTGGGTGAAGTGCAGAGGAGGTGGATGTACTAGTCACAAAGATTTAGGAAGTGTGGTAGGTGTGACACGTGTAGCAATTACATCATGGCTTAATCTTGTAGCTAAAGAGGAGGAAGAAAAAGATGAAAAAGAAGACTGTAAAGGTGAAGAAGGAGAATATGAATATTAGGATTATGCAAGATATGATAAAAATTGGGGAAGAACAGTGTCGTTTTTGAATAAAAGGGTCAGGGATCATTTTGTCCTTTGTTAAAGTTGTCAGGGATCATTTTGTCCCCTGTTAGAGTTGTCAGGGACCATTTTGTCTTCCGTTAGAGTTGACGGAGCCAAAGACCTAAGTGATTGATGGAATTAATTGTTAGGGACCAATCGAGTAATTAATTTTAGTTGGGGACTAAAGTGTCTAGTTTGAAATTTTTTGAGGACCAAAATGGGTATATACTAAAAAAAATGACAATCATATACCAATATTTACTTTAAAAAAATTTATTTCAATACGAAAATTACGCAATATATGATTTTATCAACGAGGAGTGTTAGGAGGCTAGTAGGTTTTGTGATTTGTAGTTATATATCAATTAACTATTATTAATATTTTTAATAGTGTGAAATTACATTTAATAATGTGGAATCACTCATTTTTTTCACTAATTAAGTGCTGACCAAATTTTAATAAAAATACTAGCTCTCTAAATTTCTCTTTATTACTATTTGATTCTGTTTATTTTATCTCCAATTGAGATTGAATATTTCATTGTTATAATTTTCAGATTCAATAATACAGAAACAATTATCAAAAAAATATTACATCATTATAATAATATTCTAATATTTTAATTTTTAGAAATATTATTCATATAAATATTATTATTGTTAGCAACTACAAATATTCACTTGAATATATATAGTCAATTTTTAGTTTATATACGAGGTGTTACTGTGTTGGGAAGAGGCTACAATACTCGGTGGTGCTGGATTTTGGAATTTTTTTTAAGAAAAAAATATTCAACAATAAGCAATATATTTATTCGTTTGTTAACAATGAGTATATGACAAATAATAGAAACCTTTTTTGCCTTAAACAAAAATGCATACCTTTATCTAAAAAGAAAATAAAATCCAACTTACAGGCCATAATTATGTTAACACTCATTAGTGATAATCACATAATTAACCAACAAAATCTAGAAACTCATCACGTGAGCTTTTCTGCATGCTCCCTGTATATTCACTACAAAGAGAGCCTCATATCTTGTTTTCCAGCGAAACATATTTTTAGGGTAAATGACTTTTATAAATTAAACTAAAGGTAAACTAATTTTATGTGTATCTCTCAAATCTAAAAATGTTATGCGGATGTTTTGTTGCATGTTTTTATGTAAATCTAATTCATTGAATTTGAATTAGGTTTCGTAATACTAAATTGAATCTACTTTATTTGAATTACTTAATTTGGGGTTCACACGTAAATCGAATTTAATGAATTCGAATTAGGCGGCTAACTAGCACTAAATTGAATCAATGAGTTTCGATTTAGCCCCCTTAATAAATCGAATGGATTGAATTTGATTTATAATGGGTTGGCGTTGATTCGAATTTTGTCCATAGTAATGGTTTTGATTTACAACCATTGAGAATCTCTAGTGAATCAAAGTTAATGGAGCCGATTTACTTAATTAGGCCTATATATAGAATTCGAATTCAGCTGATTCGAATTACAAATCAAAATTCCCCAAACAAACCTCCTCGAAAATTTTAGAAAGAAACCCCACAAAATTCAAATTAGAACACATGGAAGACGATCCAAATCGTATCTATCAGTTAGATGGAGTCGCGCATATTACTGGTGCCATCTATGAAGAGGTTAGTGATTGAAAATTTGTTTTCAACATAATTTAGTTAGTCATGCTAGTAATGTTAACATGCTTCTTGTAGTAGTTGTTTACAGTCCTTAGTTAGGAATTAGAAAATTAATTTTTTCAATATAATTTCTGGTTAGAGATAGTAAATTATTAGTTAGTTTGATTTTTAGAACTTGAAATGGTACCTAAAAATGATAGTTAGTATGGTGATTGTAGACACTGTTAGACTTTTAAGTTATTAGTTGTATATTCAGCGAGAAGTAGTTTAGGATTAGGATTCACTCTAACCCAACTGTTGCGGTCATGATGCTGATTGAGTATTGCGATATGTTTTATACGTTAAAGAAATTTTTTTTAGAGTAGTCACATACTTAAGCCCATTTAGTTTGAGCATTTTCTCTTTTGTTTGAATGACTGAGATTATATGTTTGGGTTAATTTTTTTTTTTAGAATTAGGTCATGCATTATTTAGCGTTTGTTGCAGTTCCTCTGAACAATTTTTTCATGGTTATTGTAAACGATTTTCTTATAAATTAGGGCATGCAATATTTAGCGTTTGCAGAATTTTTTAATTGAACACGGTTTTCATATGGATCAGGTGCCTAATGTTCTGGACAGACATCGTGTTGAGTGGAGACGTTGTGTTCGGACATGTTCGAGTCAGTGTGAGTTTTGATGCATTGGAGGGATGGGGTTGTGGATGGAGGGGGCGAGGGGTCGCGGCTGTAGAGGAGCTAGAGGTGGTGGTCAAGGTAGAGCCTGATGTGGAGAGAAAGGTAGAGAGGATAAGGGTAGCAGTGAAGACGACAGTGGTGATGGGGGAGATGATGGGTGACGACGGAGGCGAGGGAGGTGATGGTGGTGGTGGTGGTGGAGGATTCCAACACTTTTTACTCAACTCCACGACGAATGCTATAAGTCTTCACTTTTAACACAACCTCCTCTTTATCCTAAAACTGCTAACCAATTTGGAATTCAGATAAAGCTCATGTATTTTGTGTATCTCTGTCCTTAAAACCAACAGGCACTCTTGGATTTCCCTGCTGTGCCATGGCATCCAAGTCCAAAGTTGAAAAGTATGGGGGTACTGATGAGTTCCTGAACTAAATGCTCCACCACGCACAACTGGAGTAGTCCTTGCTATGTCATCATCACTATCATCAGCTATCGTGGCAGACTCCACATCATCATCATGCAGTGCATCCTCGACACCAATCGGTATTCCACCCTCTCTGAAAACTGGGACCATAACAGGAGTTCTGGACGTCACAATCGCAAGCTTACCCAATGGTCCAATATCACCTATTTCTCCTTCATGACTGCGATTTAGATTAGTTGCAAAGGACGGAGAACTAGAGTAGGCTGGCATTGCTAAGGATTGAGGATTCCGGTTTGAACCTCCAGAACTATAGAACACATCCACAAGCTTCGCCAACAGCTCAGTAGTCCTCACCTAGGAAAACTGACAACGATAATGGAACAGAACTTGCAAATCTTTGTCATTGTCTACGACGAATGAATTGTACTTCACATCATCCACACACATAAATTGAAATTCTGTAGAATAACTTCTCCACCTGTTTCACGCTATGTAACCCCAGTTTTTGGAGTATAGTATTTTGAAACTCAGTGAAACTCGTCGAAGGTTTGAGAAAAACACTCAACGGGTCTTTATCAGTAAATTTAATTCTTGATCGCAATTTCTTCTTAATCGACCTTCTGTAATGCACCAGAACTAAAAAAATCTCATTACTAGCCATTGTGAGTCCCACTATGGTGAAAAATTCACATTTGGCTCGTATTTTTATATGTTAGGAATATACTAAATTGAAATAACTCCATTCGATTTATATATATAGTAGAATTCATAGTAAATTGAAGCTAATAGAGTCGATTTATCATTAGCCAGTACTGAGTGTAAATCAAATTCAATCCATTCGATTTACTAACGGGACTAAATTAAAACTTCTTGATTTGATTTAGTAGTGGCCATACAAATCAAAACTTATAGATTCGATTTAGTGCTAGTTGGCCTAATTCAAATTCATTGAATTCGATTTACGTGTGAACCCCAAATTAAATTATTCAAATCAACACTACAAGAGACACGCCGAATAGCGGCGGTTTTTATAGGCATTTGCGGTAGTTTTTAACCACCGCAAAACGGTATACCAGCGGTTTCGCAAACGTTGCAAGTTAGGGGTGGAGATTTGATTTTACAGCGGTTCTAATGAACCGCTGGCACAACTACAGCAAATTAGATAATTGATTTTGCAGTGGTTGTAAAACCGCTGCTATTTGGATAGTGGATTTGAAAAAATTTGCGGCAGTTTTAAAACCGCCACAAATCTATGTAAGTTTTTTTAAAAAAATGAGATGGTTAATTGCCGTAATTTCATACATGGGCTTATTTAAAAACTGAATAATTACATTCATATTAAAGGAATGAAGAATTCAGAGCAGAATAAGGGCATTTTCTTTTCTTTTTCCCTCTCTTTTCATTCAGATTGATGAAAATGATGCCTTTTTTCTTTTGCAGTTGAATGTATGTAAGCAGGTTCCCTTCAAATCACTATGGTTTCACAATGCAGAAGACCCTGAAAAATGGGTTAAAAAGCTAAACAAGTAAATAAAGGCGAAAGGACTTAGAAGAAGAGAGAGAATCAGCAGGTATATAAAAGCTATTAGCTATATAGCTAGTGATAGAAAAGAAAGATATATTAGAAAGAGAAAGAATTTCACATCTGATGTATGTATATAGGTTAGGATAATGATGATGGCTTCAGTGGCTTTCTTGTCCATGTGAAGCAAGCTAAACATTCCTTGGGCACGGAGACAAAGCTACTACTACTACTATTTCACCTTTCTATATATATATATATACATATATATATATATATATATATATATATATATATATATATGGTAAGTACGTGATTTCAAATTGCATCTTATAAGCACATGATCCTCCTTTTACTGTTAAAGTACCATCTCCGCCTTTGCTATCTATGCTTCCTGGTCGCTAGACTCATTCTTCTACTTGACTTCCAGCTACTCTGCTCTGAGCTTAAGAAAGGTTCAAAAGTAGCTTTGGTTGCTGCTAAAATCGGATGTGATTTTTGTAGTGGTGAATTCCAGAACAGGTAAATTCCCCCTCTCCTTTCGGGAACTCTCTTCTCTAAGGATTCCAATTCTATTTCTATTGACTCTTCCATGGGTATTTTGTATTGCTACAACAAAAAAAGTTTTGGTAACTTACTTACAGATTGTATCTTAAATCATGAATTAACATATATAGATATATAGCAGAAAACAAGACACATTTCAAGCATACTTACTTGATTACTTGTCTGTCTTTCAGTTTGGGTAATTTCGGCTTAGTTATATCTAAATCTAATAAGCTCCATCTCTTTGCTTTTCTAAAAGAGGTTACTAATAAGTTTATCCATAACACAAGTTAATAAAACCATCATGTATGTTAAGCTGTACTTTCTCAATTGCTTGAAAATTGAGGGCAAAAGCTAATGAAGTATAGATTAGGCATTCAAAGCAAAATCTTTTAGTTAACAATAAAAAATAGAAATGTACCTAGGAACAAAAATGTTGGCACAAAATTAAACTCCAATGTGATACCTACTAAACCCAATGCTGGGTATAAGTAGATCATATCAAATTCAGATTCCACCATTCTAGCATGTGTAAGAGGATTAACCTGATCAAAATCTTGAAGCTGTTTTATAGCCTTAGCAATTTCCTCCTGGTTTTTCTCGTCCCACTTTTCTTTCTTTCTTTTTGACAGTGAACATTTCATAAGAAGAAAAGGGAAATTATATCCATTTACCAAGGGTAAGAAACCAAAAAGAAGACTCAATATTTCTCAAGATTGTGATTCTACCTTCAAACAAGAAGTCAATTCTTCTATAAAAAGCTCATAAACAAATTTGTAACCAATATGCCATTCACCAGAAGGATTTTTCCATGAAGTATTGTTGATCAAAGATGCCCCTGTTCAACATTTTTTCATGAAACTCTAACCTCAAACAACAGCTTAATAATTGAACAGTTTAAGTTCATTGACTAACAAGAAAAAAGTTGTGAAAAAAAAAGAAAAAGAAAAAGACAATTGCATGCAAGCACACAAAGTTACAAAGAGGAAAAACAGAATGGAGAAAGAAAGAATGGAGACAATTTGGAGGAGGAAAACTTAAAGGGCTTCTTGTTATAACAAAGAATAAAGAATCACCAAAACTGTTTGAAAGAGTATTTTCTGATCTTTAATATTAAAACACAATAGAACAAATGTGTTCCGAAAATATGAACAAGAGCATTGTTAATAAGTTTTAAATTGATATCTTGTGATAAAAAATTAAAATTGTATATAGCCTCATTATTTGAAGAATGTCAGACCATCATAACTTGCATATAAAGGCTATAAAAATGGTATATAGCCTCACTAGTTGAAGAATGTCAGACCATCATAACTTGTATATAAAGGTATTTAATATTCCCAACCACTAACCTGATGCACCGCAAATACAACCATCAGCATCTGCCTTCACCACCTTTGAGGTATCAACATCTCCACTGCCAAAAACTGAAGATACAAAAAAGCAATATACATTTATTTTAAAAACTAATATAAACTCAAAAATTATCAGCTAAGAAACAACAACAACAACAACAAAAGATTTTCTTTTTACCAATTAATGACATCAAGAATTTTGGGTTTCTCATCTAAGGTAACCTGCAATCCAGCAGCGGCTGGGTCTACGCCAAAATTTGTAAACATACAAATCGAATAATTGAACAAACTTGCACTATCATATGAAACTGTAACAAATAACATCAGAACATACAAGTACACCAGAACATGCACACCAAAATGTATTTTAAAACTAGAAAACTAGATTCCACAGATCCAGTAGCTGAAAACTAGATTGCCACCAAAATAACTTTACATTATTACTAGTATGAAAATTCATCATTTAATATAAGGAAACAGGATACATGAATCTGATCATGAAGACAACAGGAAAAAGAAGAAAAGCAATAGTAATGAAAGTTTAGTAGTGCACTGTAGCATGCTCATGAAGTACACAGCACAGAAAGCAAGTATATGATACATTCATCACATATATGTGTATATTGAGTTATTGACACAACGCAACACAACAACAACTTCGAGTTTTAGTAATTAGAAATACTAATAAGAAGTGAAATGTTCCCTTTTTAAAAGCACTAAACGAAATAAAATATTCTGTTTCTCCTCCTTTATTTCAATATCAATGCTATATTCAGCTTTCATTTATAGCATAGCTCAACAAATGCTGTAAACAAAGCTAACTACTACATCACTATCACTATCTACCATTAACAACTAACTACTCATGCAAGCTCAATAACTCTTAGTAGTACTGGAGCAAAACAAAGTGCTATACACTTAATTAATTTGAAAATTAACAAAAAGGAACTAAAAATAAAATTAAATAGAAAAAGTTGAAGAAAGTGAGAATGAGAATAAGGTCAACGCGGAGGAAGAGAATACCGAAGATGGCGATGAGAACACCGCAGCCATCGTAGTTAGGGTAATCTTGGAGGAATCGATCGACGGCAATCTCCTTGTTAGGCATGTGTGAGGCCAAGAAGGTTGTCTCGTTCAACTTGAAATCAGAGGAAGCATCATCATTACCATCATCGTCATGTTAAGGAGTGATTATTGAAGAACAAGGCATTGACTTAGCTTTTCTCTCTCTCTGAAATCCAATCCCTAATTAATCAAATCACAAGAGTGTGTAGCTTCCTCACTCTTCAGCGAATGTAGTGTCTGTTGCAGTGTTGGAAGATTAATGGTTATGATTACGATGATGAGGTAGTTGGTAGTAACAATAATCGACACCAATGTTAGCACACCAACAACATTAACTCTAATAGATTCTATTTTGTTAGTCCCAAACCACTCCAAATTAAATGCACTAGTGAAATCATCAACATTAAAAACATGAGTAAGCTTACTAGTCTCAATAACAACCAAGGTTCATGACCTGTCTTCTAAGCTCCCATTTCCAAACTTAAAAGGTATCATCTGATTCTGACAAATTTATAAAAATATTTTTAAAAATTATTCTCATACTGCAATTTACAACTTGGTTTAGATATTGAATGAAATATACTAAAAAGATTTGCTATTGAGCTTTCTCTTCTTCGAATAAGTAAAACAAACAATTTAATTAGTAGAAAAACCTAAGAGCAGAACCAAAATCAGGATTTAGAGTGAGCAAAAAATCTGAATAAAAAAACATATACTGCGACGCCAATAGCTCCGAACACGACTTAGCGATGTTGAGGAGAAGACATATGCAAATATTGAGGAAAATAGGATTCAAATTTTGTAAGTGATAAACCTATATTTTATGATATATTCTGTGCTTAATTTGAGTGATTTATTCAATCCTTCACCCACATATTCATGTAAATTGCATGGTTTTACTTTCCCTTCCTTATTATGTGATATTTGTGAAAAACATGTTTTCTATGCTTTGAAATTAATTATTTTAATTACCCTTTATTATCATTCGATGCCGTGATTGGTGTGTTGAGTTGTTCTAGATCTCCCAAGGCAGGAATGGCTTAAAGGATGGAAAGGAAACATACAAAAATGGAAGGAAAGCATAAAACGGAGTTTGTGAAGAAACTGGCAGCGACGCGATCGCATGGACGACGCGACCGCGTGCCAAGAGCGAAGAAGCAGCGACGCGGCCGCATGACTGACGCGACCGTGCACCTAAAGAAGAACATCTATAACGCGGCCGCATGACTGACGCGACCGCGCGACAAGGAAAACTCCAATTGACACGACCGCATGACCCATGCGGACGCCTGACAGAGGCCATACACCAGAAATTGCAGAAAAAACTCATAGTGAATTCTGAAGCCCTTTTTGGCCCAAATCCAAGTCCAGAAGGCATAGACCAGAGATTATGAAGTGGGGGAATGCATCCATTCAGAGAGTCTCCAAATTTTTAGTCACTTTCCATGATTTAGGTTTAGTTGGAGAGAGGTTCTCTCCTCTCTCTTTAGGATTAGGATTTAGATTTAGGATTTTATTTGCTTGAGGATTATCTTTTTATCAGGTTCAATATTCCTTTTTTATTACTTGTTTTGTCAATTTAGTTTATAAATTCTTCTATGTTACAGATTACTCTTTCGAATTAATGTTATTTGAGGTATTTCAGTTAATATTGCTTTCTTTTATTTATATTATTGATTATTCCCAATCTGAAGATATTTTTATTCCAGTAGATTTAATTCCTTTTTCCTTTTGGTCTTGGTTAAGAAATCAGTAACTCAGGAGTTATCTTAGCTCAACATAATTGATAACTGTTATCTTTGCTAATTGAACTGAACTTCAATAATCCCAACCTTTTCTTAGAAAATAAATAGGATTCGAAGGTCAAACTAATTAGTCCCTTGACTTTCCTTTGCTTTAGCAAAGGTTAACTAAGTGGAATTAAGATTCAACTTTCATTATTATTGATAAGAATAACTAAGTCTGGACTTCCAATTTCTCATACCATGCCAAAGGGTTTGCTTTACAGTATTTATTTATTTTAATTGCCATTTAAATTATTTGCCATATTCATTCCTCATTCTCAAACCCCAATTTACAATCTCCATAACCAATAATAAGAACATACCTCCCTGCAATTCCTTGAGAAGACGACCCGAGGTTTAAATACTTCGGTTATCAATTTATTTAGGGGTTTGTTACTTGTGACAACCAAAACGTTTGCACGAAAGGATTTCTGTTGGTTTAGAATCTATATCTACAATGCGACTATTTTTATAAAATTCTTTACTAGCAAAAATCCTAACGTCAAAATGGCGCCGTTGCCGGGGAATTGCAAATGTGTGCCTTATTATTGGTTATTGTAAATATTTTTCAAAAAAAAATATTTTTCTTTTACTTGTTTATTTGTTTCTCCTTTTTTCCCCTTATTTCTGATAACTACTATGAATTCTCACCCCTCTCGCTTTGAGTTTGGTTCTAACTTTGTTGAAGGAAATAGAAACCACAGCAGGAATATGCATCAAGGTCAAACCAATCAAGGATGGATGGAGCCTAGAGGATCTAATCAACCCTTTAGGCAACAACACCCTCCAAGATATCATGGACAACGACCATTCTACAATGCATACCCAGCTGAAAGATATGGTGGACAAACTTGTAACTACCAACAAGCCCCACCCTGTGCTCAGAGACCATCCTCTCGACATAACTTCGAACCACCACACTCACAAGCTTCTTTTCACCATTCACTACCACATGATCCTTATCCACCCCAACACCAATCCAATTATTCCCACGAACCACCACTCCCTTATGCACCATGTTCATATCCATCAAGCCAAAAATCACAAGTTCGCTTCGAGGAATCAGTAAACCAGTTCAATGCAACCCTTCATCAACTGGAGCAAGCAATAAATCAATTATCTTCCAGACGTTTAGACACTCAACAGACTCCCATGGCTTCATGTGGAGAATCTAATGAGGAACGCAGCACGAAGAAGACACAAGAAACTCCAGTGGACAGCATAGAGCATAACTTCATACTGGAACAAATAGAGGAAGCTGTCATTGTAGAAGAAGAAGAGTTGGTTGAAGATTTAGGAGATGCCGAACCGCCACCTGAATCTAGAGTTATGGAGAATCCCGTCAAGAACGCTATAATTGATGCTAAGGAGGATAGTGCACAGCCTCCAATGCAGATATCTTATGAAGAAATGGACGGAATAACTCAAGACGCATGTTTCCTTAATGATGATAGTCACCAGTCAAGTCCCCCTAGTGATGAACTTGCACCCGCAAGTGAATTCTTTGATATAGAAGAATCTTCCCCAAGTGAATACGAAGATGATGCAGAGGTCGACTTTTCTCAACCTCCTAATTATGACTCAAGTGATGAGGAAGATATGGAAGACTTTGACTAGGACATGGCTGGAATGGAAAAAGTTTGCAAAGAAGTAGAGGAATTCACTGAAGACCACAAGGGAGTAAAGCTTGCAGAACCACTGGAAACACCTATCCCAATGCCACTACCACCCAATACAAACCTCAAGTGGGTAAAATCCTTAGCTTTTATCTTTACTTTTCCACTTGAATATGGGTTGCTTGAAACAGATGGCCAGCTTAGAGCTCTCTGCGGCTTTAAGAGTAAGAGGGAAATGGCTCATACTCAGAGCTGGTGCACAAGGTTCAATAAGGTTCCAAAATTCAACTCGAAGTACAATGGTTGGTATCATGCTCAATTGAATGGATCACGGAGAATGTTTGGTCACCGTGGTGAGAATCTACTTTTTAAACCGCCCGGATGGAAACATGTAGATCAAGACGGAGGCGGATTTAAAAGCAAAGCTTGGGATCATGGATTCTATGCTGACATTCGTCACCCCGGGAGCCTGAGAATCTGTTTGAAGCTGCTCAGAAAGCTTTACATGCCTAGTTTGGGACCCCGGAGGCTATTGGCATTCCAAGCATTGGTGGAGATTTTTGGATGAATTTAAACATAAGCCGCCATAACAGGAAGCTCATCCAATGTCCAACTTAAGGACTTTAACCAAAAGTGCTAGGTGGGAGATAACCCACCATGGTATGGTCGTTTCTTTTTCAGTTTTATTTTGTGTTATTTATTTTTATTTCCTTTTTAATTGAACCTGAATATTATTCATTCGCATTGCATATTGCATAATTGCATACCTGCAAAAAAAATAAAAAAAGGGAAAAACACGCTGGCGACGCGGCAGCTTCGCTGGCGACGCGGCAGCTTCGCTGGCGACGCGGCAGCTTCGCTGACGCGTCCGCGTCACTAGTGCGTTGGGTAGAAAAGAATTGAACAGAAAGTCACACAAGAGCGTGGCTGGAGGCGTGCCAGTGGCACAAATCGACCCACGCGACCGCGTTGCCGACGCGTCCGCGTCACATTGGAATAATGGCCTCCCACGCGACCGCGTGCCCTGATTTTCGACATAAAGAGGGTGCACAACGAATTATTGTGCGAGAGTGGTACTGGATTGGTGCTGAACGCACAATTCTACCCACGCGGACGCATGGCTCACGCGTCCGCGTCATTCCCTTCTAAAGCCCACTCACGTGATTGCATGCCCTACGCAATCGCGTCACCCTGAATTTGGCAAATAAAATAATTCGAACAGAGAGTTGTGCGAGCGCGAGGCTGCCCTCGCGCCAGTAGCATAAAACGTGTAACGCGACCGCGTGACCGACGCGACCGCGTCGATTAACTTCAAACGCAAGTCACGCGACCGCGTGCCCCACGCGTCCGCGTCGCTTGCGCCGCACAGCTTATCCTAGTTTGCCAAATACCTTATCTTTTCCTCCCCAATCCGAATTTTTCCCTCCCTCCTTTCTTACTCACTTCTTTCCCTTCTCATTCTTCTTATCTTTCATTTTATTTATTTGCATATTTCATTCATTGCATTTTAATTTAGTGCATATTTTTCTTTTCTTTTCTAAATTTATTATTTTTCCTTTGGTGTTGATTTTCTTATTTAACTGTTGCATCTTTCTGGTATAATTTTTAGTGACTTGTTTCACAATATTGGGTGATGCTATTTTTTTGTCAATGTCAATCTTTTATGATACCTGTATTCCTTTTGCATTGACATGAACTTACATTGTCTTTCATTACCCACTCTCTTCCCCATTGTTGTACATTTTGTACCACTGGCATGCCATGGCTTCTATTGTTTTCTCCCGTACATGTTGAAGTTTCCATGTAAATGAGACCCTTATCATTTGGCATTAACCCATCCATACTTCATTTTTTTTTCTTATCTTTATTTCTGGGTTACTTTTCTTCCCTTTCTTCTTTCAGGATAGCCACCCGGAGGGGAACCGGAAGACGTTTACATGGGGAGACAAGACAAGTCCATCTACACAATCTTTGGAGAACAGCATCAGTTGGAACAACCCGTCCACCTGCACATCTTAGCATGCACCGAGGACGGTGCAATCTTTAAGTGTGGGGAGGTCGATACCGATCTCCATGGGTTAGTTACTCTTCTGTCTTAACACCAGTGGTTTATTTTCCTTGTTAGTTGTTGCATTTGCATGTTTGTTTGATTTTATGCATTTAGTCACTACTTGGTTGAAGTAGTATTTTCTTTTTCAAGAAATTTTTATAGTATTTCACTAATTTAAATTGAAAATTTTTTGTTAAATTTGTTTGAAGTTGTATTTGGAACATAGGTAAAAGCTAGAACACACAACCTATAAGATTTAAGCTTAATTGTATGGTTACATTATTTAACCATAATATTTTATTCTTGTGTGTTTTCTTCTCTATGATTGCAATCTTTATTTTGTTCCATTCTATATGTCCAATATTTAGTGTATTTACATGTTTGCATATGATTGAGGCCATTATTTGATTTTAGCTCACTTATCCCAAATAAGCCTACCCTTTACATCACCCTTGTTAGCCACATTGAGCCTTTTTAATCCCATTCTGTTCTATAACTACATCACTAGCCTTAAGCAGAAAAACAAACATAAAAATCCCAAATTGAATCTTTGATTAGCTTAAGATAGAGATTATGTATCAACTAAGTGTGGGAAAACTGTGGGAACATGGGTTAATAAGGGAATATATCATGTTTCTAATTCTGAATATTGGGAAATTTGGGTATCTACTCATGTAAAACAGAAAATTAAAAAAATTCCATATGCATTGATATGTTATTTTAGTTTTTATATCTCTATAAAAAAAGAAAAAAATATAATATAAATAAATAAATAAGGGGACAAAATTACCCCAATGTTAAGTTAATAAAAGATCAATGCATATGTGACACAAATCAAAAGAAAAGTTGACACATGAGTATGTGATATAAAAGTGGGAATTATGGGTAGCTAGGCATGATTTTAGAAATTATATAGCATGTATGTATGTTAGGTGATAGCTCAGGTTACTCAAAGATTCAATTTATATCTCACTTAGCCATACATATATCATCACCCTTGCCTTGGCCCCATTACAACCTTGAAAAGACCTCATGATGTGTGCATGGGTATACTAAATATTTGTTGATTGGTTAGATGAAGGACAATGTTTAGAAAGCATGATTAGGGAAGAATAGAGTGATTGACCCTAGACACTTGAGAGATTAGAGTGATATACACTACCAGTGAGGGTTCAGTGCTTAATTCTATGTTCCCTGCTTTCATGAGCTATCTTCTTACAAGTCTACTTGTCTTTATTTTATATGATTTGAATTAGTAAAATCTGATTTATGTTTGTCTTGGAGAACTTATTTATTTCTAACCAAGTAGGTAGAAACATTTTTGCATGTAGTTGCATTCATATAAATAGGTTGCATTTTATACATCCTACCATTCCTCTTCATCTTTATGGTTTCTCTTGAGCTTAGCATGAGGACATGCTATTGTTTAAGTGTGGGGAAGTTGATAAACTCATATTTTATGATATATTCTGTGCTTAATTTGAGTGATTTATTCAATCCTTCACCCACTTATTCATGTAAATTTCATGGTTTTACTTTCCCTTCCTTATTATGTGATATTTGTGAAAAACATGTTTTCTATGCTTTGAAATTAATTATTTTAATTACCCTTTATTATCATTCGATGCTGTGATTGGTGTGTTGAGTTGTTCTAGATCTCCCAAGGCAGGAATGGCTTAAAGGATGGAAAGGAAACATACAAAAATGGAAGGAAAGCATAAAACGGAGTTTGTGAAGAAACTGGCAGCGACGCGATCGCATGAACGACGCGACCGCGTGCCAAGAGCGAAGAAGCAGCGACGCGGCCGCATGACTGACGCGACCACGCACCTAAAGAAGAACATCTATGATGCGGCCGCATGACTGACGCGACCGCGCGACAAGGAAAACTCCAATTGACGTGACCGCGTGACCCACGCGGACGCGTGACAGAGGCCACGCACCAGAAATTGCAGAAAAAGCTCATAGTGAATTCTGAAGCCCTTTTTGGCCCAAATCCAAGTCCAGAAGGCATAGACCAGAGGTTATGAAGTGGGAGAATGCATCCATTCAGAGAGTCTCCGAATTTTTAGTCACTTTCCATGATTTAGGTTTAGTTGGAGAGAGGTTCTCTCCTCTCTCTTTAGGATTAGGATTTAGATTTATGATTTTATTTGCTTGAGGATTATCTTTTTATCAGGTTCAATATTCCTTTTTCATTACTTGTTTTCTCAATTTAGTTTATGAATTCTTCTATGTTACAGATTACTCTTTCGAATTAATATTATTTGAGGTATTTCAGTTAATATTGCTTTCTTTTATTTATATTATTGATTATTCCCAATCTGAAGACATTTTTATTCCAGTAGATTTAATTCCTTTTCCTTTTGGTCTTGGTTAAGAAATCAGTAACTCAGGAGTTATCTTAACTCAACATAATTGATAACTGTTATCTTTGCTAATTGAACTGAACTTCAATAATCCCAACCTTTTCTTAGGAAATAAATAGGATTCGAAGGTCAAACTAATTAGTCCCTTGACTTTCATTTGCTTTAGCAAAGGTTAACTGAGTGGAATTAAGATTCAACTTTCATTATTATTGATAAGAATAACTAAGTCTGGACTTCCAATTTCTCATACCTTGCCAAAGGGTTTGCTTTACAGTATTTATTTATTTTAATTGCCATTTAAATTATTTGCCATATTCATTCATCATTCTCAAAACCCAATTTACAATCTCCATAACCAATAATAAGAACATACCTCCCTACAATTCCTTGAGAAGACGACCCGAGGTTTAAATACTTCGATTATCAATTTATTTAGGGGTTTGTTACTTGTGACAACCAAAACGTTTGTACGAAGGGATTTCTGTTGGTTTAGAATCTATATCTACAACGCGACTATTTTTATAAAATTCTTTACTAGCAAAAATCCTAACGTCAGTAAGTAATCAAAAATGAAAACAAGAAAGAAAGAGCAATGTGGAAGAACAAACCAGTGATAGGGAGAGGCCGCGATAACTCAGATTCTCTCACGGTGGAGGAGAGGAGAACGGTCGATGGCGGCGAGAGGAGGATGTCTGGGCAGCCACGTGACTCAAAGACGGCACAAACGCGCATGGGGTGCAGTGAATAGTTTTAAGAAACACAAGTAAAAGTGTTCAAGAATAGTTTTGACACAATCAAAAATCTTAAGAATAAAATTAAATGAGTCAAAAACATTAAGAACAAAATTGATCATAATTTAAATGTTAAGAATATTATTAAAAAATTATAAATATTAGAAATAAAAAGTATAATTTATCCTAAATTTTAAATATAAAACAATTCATGCATCTAACTTTATTTATTTGGCAACAACATTTTGAAAAAATTGTTTAAAGACAATTCAAATATCAAGAAAACCTCACATGCTAGAAGAAATGGTTAGTTAGTCATGAGATGGCAAATTACAAATAAGTCAAAAGGTGGAATCAAATACTCAAATTTAGTTCTGCAGCAGCTCACATAAACACAGGTCGGTACATGATTGCAGAGGAAAAAAAAGGTAAAACAAATGGCATCTGCAAAAGAAAAAGGTTAAAAAAAAAAAGAAAAGGGAGGAAAAGCAGCCCCTCAGTCCTAAGAGGCTCAAAGATTATTGGATAGGACGATGATAACCGGTACGGTGGGGTAAGGGATGAATGTCACAGGCCTCAAAATGATTCACAATAGTGTCTTCTTCTCTTGAAACCCTTTCTAATTAACCCATTATTTAATTTTTGTTTTTTTTTATTTTCACATGGTGTCAGAAGTGGGTTTATTTCTCCCCCTGAATCCCTCTGCCCCAAGTTCGTATATTAAGCTGATTGTTGCAGCGTATCAACATTTAGAAAGACATGTAAAGTCCAGCAGTCTCTGCATCCAACATCAAATTCAGACGAGTGGTCCTGTTGTTGTTCTTGTTATAACTATGAAGTAATAAGAACTTAGAGGGTTAGTACTCAGTACTCATTACTCTACGGCATCGACATCAGTCTAAATAATTATTATGTGGTTCCGGCTTGCATGATCTAATTACGTTAATAAAAACAAAACTCAGTTTTTAGTTGTATAATAAAAATCACAAGTCAACTAGATGTAGTTAGAGTATTATTAACATGTATGTGACTTAAAAACATGAGAAAATTTCATTTCCCTTGACACTCTCATTCCCTCAGTCACGGAATTCAAAAAATTTTAAAAGTGGAAGCAAAAATATATACATTAAAATAAAATTTGTTCAACATTATTAATTATATAAAGATATAAAAATTTAAAAAATTAGTAAATATTTTTATTTTTAAAATACTATTCATATTTTTTTATTTTTAAAATTTAAGCTTAAAATATTTTAATTAAATTAAAAAAAATTTGTTATCCTAACTAATTTTTTATACACATTTGATAATGAAAGACTGAATCAATTAACATATTAGCGGCTAATGATACACTAGTATATAATTTGAAAATAAATTATATATAAATAATAGAAAAATTAAATTTGTATATAAAAATTATGTTTATATAAAATAATAGAAACATAATTTATAATTTTTTTCTTTTAAAAATAATTAATTTTGTTATATATTTTTTAATTTAATTTTGATATAATGTTAGATGAAAGATTTTATGCATCTGTTTAATTATGTATTGTAATTTAAATTTTTTTCTTATTATTTCTAAAAATAAAAAATATATTCTAAATTAGTAAATTGATCAATTTATTTTAAAATTTTATATGCAACATAGGTACATATAATAGAACAAAAGATATAAAACAAATAATAAGGATGAATAAATTGAGAATAAAATAAAATATATAAAGTCATGAAAAAAATAAAATATTAGATTAATACTTAAACTATAATTGTTTGAATTAAAATTTGTAATTTAAAATTTCAAAAAGAGAAATAATAAAATTGAAAAATACAAAGAGTCATAGAGAGCTATATAAAAAAATATGAAGAATTTAAAATTTATCTTTTGACAAAGAAAAGATGATCATTAGACGAGGAATAGAAAATGAAAGTTAAAAATATAAAAATAAGAAGAGGATTTAAGGAAATAAAAAAATGATGATACAAACACTAAATTTGATTAGGTTAAATAATAATAAAAATAATAGAGAAATAAAAAAATTAATTTAAAACTTTGGCAAATTAAATTTAATTTATTTGTAATGGGGTCATTTAAAATTTAAAATAGGAACACATTATATATAACTATTATTTAAAAAAATAAAAATACAGTGGGAGAAAGTGCCCCCTCATGTGTGTGACTGGGTCTGTGCTTGCATCCCCTCTATTTATAAAATGTACATTTTTTTATAACTTTTAAAAAAATTTTCTTTAATCCATTTTTTAAGAAAAAATAAATTATTTTTTACAAAACTACCCTTTAGCGAAAAATTTTATTTTTTTCATTAAATTTTGCTTGTCAAAATACTCTTTAATAAATTAATTTTTATTGATTAAATCATATTTTTACCCAAATATTATTAAAAAAATTTAATAATTAAATTATTTTTTTAAGATACTCTTCAATGATTTTTTAATTATTAAATTATGATTTTACCAAAATTTTTTTAACAATTATTTTTATATTTTATTATTAATTTTTTAATATCAATATATATTATTTTAATATTAAATAAAAAATCTTACCACTATTAATATGTATAACAATTAATATATATTGATATTGAAAAATAATCTTACTCATATTTTTTAATTTAATGTTAAAATAATATATATTGATATCGAAAAATTATTAGTAAAATATAATTATAATTATTAACAAAAATTTTGGTAAAATCACAATTTAATAATTAAAGAATTATTGAAGGGTATCTTAAAAAAATAATTTACTTATTATTTTTTTTAAATATTTTGGTAAAAATACAATTTAATCAATACAAAAAATAATTTATTAAAAAAAATTTTGGTAAGAAAAATTTAATGATAAAAAAATAAATTTTTTGTTAAAGGGTATTTTAAAAAAAATTATTTATTTATTTTTTGAAAAATGGATAAAGTTAATATTAGTTAACACAAAAAATTTAAAATAGATTAAAAAAAGATTTTTTAAAATTTATAAGGGGATTGTCTATTTTAGAAATAGAGGGGAGAGAAGTATTATTTTAACATTTCTCAAGAGAGGGAAGTAAAATTTTCTCTAAAAATATTAGTTGAATGTATTATAAAAAGTATCTTCTACAAATTTATAGCAAAATACTTTTTTATATTTTTAATATATTCAATACATAAAAATTAAAATTTTTATTGTTATATTAAAATATATTTTAGTTAAATCCTTATAATTATTAAAATAATAAAAATAAGTACAAAATAATTTAAAATTATTTTATTTTATATTTCTTAATTATTCTTATTTTATTTTGTATTTCGTAATTACTATTAGAATAATTGAATACTAATAAATACAATAAGTGTGTAATTAGAAGGATAATTTATTTTAATAAATCAACTCTCCTCTAAAATTATGCAGATCCCCAATTTGGAAAAGGTTACGTTAAAGTCCCAAATTGCATTTATATATAAATCGAATTTAATCAATTTGATTTAAGCAAACACATATTAAATTGAATGTATAGGATTCGATTTACATGCAAATTGAATTCACATGTAAATCGAAGCTAATAGCTTCGAATTAGATTACCCTACTAAATCGAAGCAAAGAGATTCGATTTATGATGATACGTAGCCTTTTAGGTAAAACGAAGCCGTTAGGGTCGATTTAATATGTATGGCACCATATGATTAAATCGAAGACACTTATTTCGATTTATAGAGTACTAACATTTATAAATACGAGCTCAACGTGAATATTTTTACCATAGTGAAATTCACAATGGCTAGTGATGAGAGTTTTGTAGTTCTTGTGCACTATAGAAGGTCCATTAACAAAAAAAGTGATCAAGAATTAAGTTTAATGATAAGGACCCTCTAAGTGATTTTATCAAACCTTCCACGACTTTTACTGAGTTTAAGAATATTATACTCTAGAAACTATGTCTGCATGGCATAAAACGCATGGAGAAGTTGTTCTATAGAATTTTGATTTCCGTCTTACACGATGATGTGAAGTATGATTCATTCATTATTAGCAGTGACAAAGATTTGGGGGTTCTCTTCCATTATCGTCGTTAATTTTCCGAGGTGAAGGCTCCGAAGTTGTTGGCAAAGCTTGTGGATGCGGTATCTAGTTCTAGAGGTTCGAATCGGAATCCGCAATCCTCAAGACATGTAGCTTGTTTTAGTTCCATGTCTCTTGGTGTCTCGTCAGTTGTGCCAGAGATTGCACCTGAGACAGTTTTATTTGCTTCTCCTTCCTTTGCATTTAATCTGAACTGTAGTGGTAATCTAGGGGTTAGTGAGACTGGACCGTTGGGGGAGGTTGCAATCGCGATGCCCGATTCTCCTGTAATGGTTCCAATTTTTAGTGAGGTTGGAGTACCTAATGGGGGTAGAGGATGCACTGTATGATGATGATGATGATGATGATGATGTGGAGTCCGTCACGATAGCTGATGACACACCACAGACGACTCCAGTTGTGGGTGGGGGAGCATCTAGTTCAGGTACTAATCAGTATCCCTCTCACTTCTCAGCTCTAGACTTGGATGCCATGGCCCCTCAGGGGGATCCATGAGTACCTATTGGCTTCGGTGCTAGAGAGACACAGAATACAGGAAGACATCAAATCCGTTTGGTAAGAAACTAAGAAACCTTCAGAAGATCCACGGCTGGAGGAGCTGCAGTGGACCGACCAACTTGATGATATTTCTATTCTTCACACAGTACATGCACCTGAATAATCATGATAGTGTAGCAGACCCCCAACTATACTAACCCATGTCCTTTAGCCTGGCGACGTATGGTAGCCAACAGATGTGGAGGCGGGTACCTAACTTATCCCCGAACAGTTGTGTGGATATGAACATCATGATTTACGCATGGGCATACCTTCTAACCGTCTCATCATCTGCCCCCTGTGACAGCTCACTAAATGTCTCCTGAAACCATGTACACTTCACTGTGAACTTGTCGATGCAGTTCGCAGGAGGCAAAACACCCGACATCTCCTTAAACCACACCCACGCTGGGTGGTCCCCCTTGATATGTCGCGCAAAGTCCGTAAGGCATCCGCTGAAATACTGACCATCGATCGAGAGCCCTAACTAATATGCTACATCCTAGAGCGTGATCGTGCACTCCCCGAACGACATGTGAAAAGTGTGCGTCTCAGGCTGCTATCTCTCCACAAATGCGCTGACCAATGGCTCGTCTAATCGAAACCAAGTCTCGTTCCGTCTTGCAAGATGGTATAAGCCTGCCATCTACAAGTACGGAATGATCTGATTATCCAATGGCATATCGTGTTAACGTCTCATGTTGGTGATGCAGCGATGGAACTGAACAACCATAGAAAATTCCTTATCACAATCGTCACAAAACAATTTTCAATACATAAAATTTTAAAAACGATAAACATTGCATTCTCTAACTTTATAAACTTGTTTACAATAATGCCCAAGTTTTAGTCATCGGACCCAACACAAAACACTAAATAATTCATGATCAAATTCCAAAAAAAAAAAATTCACGAAAGCATATAATCCCACACGTTTACATGGAGAATACAAAAAAGCTTAAAAAACTGAAAAAATCTAACATATCCTACACTCCTAATCATAATTATCTAACTAAAAAAAAAATCACAATTACAAAAAATATTTATATTAATTGTTTCAAAAAATTCAAAAAATTTATAGCTAACCCTACTCATAAACCAAGTCTTGTTGAATATAAGAATAATAACTTCAAAAATCTAACATACTCTACAATCCTAAACAACTTCTTAGGTACCATTTCAAGTTATCAAAATCTAACCACCTAATAACTTACTACTTTTGACATGCACTTATAATAAGAAAAAATTTTCCCTAATCCCTAACTAACGACTCTAACCAACTAACACACGATTTATGTTAACATTAATAAATCACTAATTCATGTTTAAATAAAAAAAATTCATTCACTAACCTCGAGGTGGACGGCGCCAGCAATATGCGCGACTCCATCCAGCCGATATAAACGATTCGGATCGTCCTCCATGCGTATAGATTCGATTTTTTTCGAGTTGCTTTCGAAGATTTTTGGATCTCGGTGGTGGGATTGGATGTGGGATTTGTGTGTTTTGTAGTTCGAATAAAATGAATTTGATTTGTTTATATAGCAAGTTTCATCCTAAATCGATGCCATTGAATTCGATTTAGATGAAGGACGGTTCGCATGTAAATTAAATTTATGGGTTTCGATTTACAAAACCATCAAATCGAAACTATTGGCTTCGATTTACCATGTGCTTCTTCACGTGGTTAAATCGAATTTCTTCAATTCGATTTACTTTCATATGTAAATCGAACCATATTCGTTCCATTTAGTGGGGCTATTCAATTCGAAGTTATTAGTTTCGATTTACATGTGAATTCAATTTGCATGTAAATTGAATCCTATAGATTAGATTTAATACGTGTTTGCTTAAATCGAATTTAATCAATTCGTTTTATATAGAAATGCAAATTGGAATTTTAACATAACCTTTTTTAGATGGGGAAATCTGCGTAATTTTAGTTTAGAGTTGGTTTATTAAAGTAAATTGTTCTAATTAAAAACAAAAATATTATATGCACACAAACTTAATTATTATGTATTTATATATAAATATATCTATTATTTAATTAAATTTTAATATATATTTTATACTAATAATTTGATGATTGATTTTTATTATATATTTAATATAGTTAAATTGGAGAAGATAAATTTTAAGATATTATACTTTTAACATTACCATTATAATGCTATATGCAATTCAAAACCTAGTGCGAAAGTAAAATATGGTAGCAAAGTTGTCATGAATGAATAAATGCTAATGCTAATGGGGTGGCTTGGTCACAGTTGTCCTAATACAATAGTCTAAGAGAGATTTAGATTAGTGTGGTCACGGGATTGGTGGATGGATGCAAGTGCATGGTCAGATCTTGACTAGTCCAACACAAGATTTGAGGAAAAATTAAGGCTGTTTTGTAATTAATGTAGGAGGATGGTCCAAAAGGGTGTCACACACGAAGACCGAAATAGGTGCTGTACGAATGAATGCAACAGCCACCACAAGACACTCTAAATTTGGTTAATATAAAGCTATTATTTTTCTTTTGTCACTCGCTCACCTTATTTTAACGATGCCCCTTTTCTAAGAACTGGGGTTTCAGGGTTGCTGTATTCGTGAAATCTCGATTCTCGAAGAACAAGAAGAGAAAGAAAGAAGACACAGACGACTGCTGACAAGGATGTACATCATCACTACCCACCCAACAACACACCACTGTCCTCTCTCTCTCTCTCTCTTCTCAATCATTACGATCTACACATCATCTTGACCAACCAGGATCAACCATTTAACTTTCTATAAAACATTCCGTGAAATAAATCTATTCATGATCTATTATATATTATTAAAATTAGATTTTATTGATGTTGTGTGCTTTTAAAGTATTTTAAAATTTTTTAATTCATTAAATTAAATTCATCACAATTAATTGATTTGTGTAAATATTTAAGTATCACGTTATCTTATCTAATTTAAACAATTAGTATTTTATCATTTAATGATGAAGTTGGCATCACATATTTTTTAGGATATTTTCTTATTTATATAGCTTAATTTATTATATCAATTATTTAATTTTATTAATTTAAATATATGTTATTTAATTTAAGTTATAATCACGTTATTGTTTGAGTTATTTTCTAAAAGTTCTTTTTTTATTTTAAATATTTTTATTTTAAATTTCAGATTTTATTCAATATTTATATTTCTTTTTTTAATATCAAATTTAAGATTTTTATTAATAATTATATTTCCATCATCAATTATAGCCGTAAATGTTTATTCAATATATTAAAAATAAAAAATTATTCTTTTTTTAATATTTCATCACAATTAAAAATTATAAACAAACGTAAAATATAAATAAATTATATTATATATAGTACTCAGGTATTTGCATATAATATTATATTATTTGATAAAATTTTAAATATACAGATAAATTAATTGGATTATTTTATTAATTTTGATGTGTTATGAATATATTATAATCTTACAATGACATCAAAGCATGATTTTTTGTGTTTAAATATTATTCTTTATTATTAAAATGATTAATTCAAAATTTTTATATATTTTGAGTTACATATATATTTAATACATGATCCATGGCTTGAGATGCAATTGTCAAAATTAAGAATTCATAAAGCATGTTATGGAAATTATTGGTATGTATGTTATGGAATATATTATAATTTATTTCAAATAAATTTTATATTTTGAGCGACATGATAATTAGAAAATTGTAGTATGAATTAGTTTTTATTTGAACTTAGATAACCTATGAGAATAAAATATAATTTTAATATGATATGACAACCAGATAATTGCTTAAGATTAGAATTGTATTTGATATAATTTAATCATCTATATATTTGAAATATAAATGAGTAAGAGGTGTATATGAGTAGGTGAAACTGAGTTGTTTTTATTCGGACTTGACTATAAATATAGATTAGGTCTAGTTTTAAAATTCCTACCTAACCCAAAATTCAATGAAACCTCGTTATTTTGGAACCACAACAACACCAGATTTAGATAAGATGAAAACTAATTTTAAATGAAACTTATACCAAAATAACAACAATCGCATATAAAATATTTAGCAAATAATCACCAAAAGATGAAATTAAAATATAACCACCACTAATTTCAAATAGTTCAAAGAACTATTAAAATAAAACTAATAGCCAACACAACATTAACTTAATAATAATTTAGAATCTTGAAATAAATAATAACAAGATATTTAAGTCACAAACAACTACAATGTTAAATTTTATAAAAGTGTAGTTATCTTTCCTAAATTGATTCATTGTTTGGTATCAAGATTATGAGCTTGCTCCTTATGGTGTTGATGTGTTAGTCACATTTACAAAATATGTAAAATTTAATCCTTTTTTATATGAAAGATTATTACATGAATTAATTAATAGAAAAAGAATAAAAGCATTTTAATGTATATTTTTTATTTTTGGATCAATCAGGTCTTGATCTTAATCCAAATGAATTGTTTAACTGGACTAATTTTTAAACTTCAGGTCTAACCTAGGTTATAACGAAGTTGAGTAAAATTTAACCAAAATTAATTAGACCTAAATTGGGCCTTCAGGGCGATCTGGGTGATAAATGTAAAATTCTGATTAAACGAAAATTAAATAAACAATTAATTAAATATGGGCGAATGAGGTGAAAAAATTTAGAATCATAACAACAGATATTTAAATGTGATATTTGGATTTGGAAGATTTTTTTGAGTGGAAAAATGTACATTCTTGTGGAAAAAATGCATAAAAACGCGCATTAAAAATTTAACCGGCAGTATCGGCTTAAATCTGTCTACCATTGTGAATGAGAAAATTAATTATGAGTAAAGAAGGTTAAGAAATTAGAATTTATGATTTAGAAAAGTAAAAGTATTTAAAAACGTAAATTAAAACACAAATCTTAAAGGTTTTGGTTTAAAGTTGGGCCAACGGGCTAAAACAAGTGAACTAGGCCCAAGTCCACACTATATAAACTCCCTTTTTCAGCACAAAACAACACATTCTCCCCTTCCCCCTTTTTGGATGAGAGAGATACGCTGAAATGGAAAAGAGAGGAAGAAGAGAGAAACTCTAACCCCCTTTAATCTTCAAAGCTCTATAACTTTTAATCTGGAACTTTTGTCAAACTCTTCAATTCCATCTAAGAAATTCGGTAAGCCTTTCCCTCACTAATCTCCAGTTTCTATTTTGGTATGAAAATCATATTTTTGACTTGTTTGTTCATGAAACTTGGTGATTCTTGTGTTTGGGGGGAGCTCTAGCTTGAGTTCTGTAACATCCTACCACATAGAACTTTACACTTAAGTCGTAAAACAGAGATGGTGAGGTATTACGACCTCTAAAATAAAATATATACATAGTAACAGTTGAAAGAAATTCATAATTGAGGAGCCTTAAAGGAAAGCTTAAGCCAAAGTCGCAAAAAAAAAGGTGATGCGCTCACGTAAACGGATACTTGGATAGGAAGAAAAGTAAAGATAGATATACATAAAGAGCAAAATATCAAAAATACAGAGTGGAAAAAGTATGAGAAATGTTGAGTTAGAATTAGAATCCCCTTATGATAGTTGCCAAGTTATGGATTATTGAGAACTTAGGATGAATATGATGAGGTAAGAAGTTTAAGATTGCTTAGTGAGTTCGTGTTACCTTATGCAGTATCTATTTGACACTTTTACTGTATTGGGAACTCATGGGTCGAGGGTTCTCATTCCATATATATTTTTTATTTTTCATATGTAGGTCCAAGTGCTCAACAGTGTGCTGTGATTCATCTGAGAGATGGCGAAGATCATTGGATTATGTTGATATTTTGTATAGAATCTCTCTGTACTTATTTTAATATATATATATATGTATTTATTTCTTCTGGAACATGCCTATAGAGGCCTTGATGTATATTTTGGGAGAGATAGAAAAACTTTGTTATCAAACTGATTTTATTACTATTACCCTAGCCGGCCTAAACTTCGCAGGTCGCGACTATTCCTTAATGCTTTATATCGCTTTCTGAACACGTCTTTTCTTTTCTTTTCATCGATACGTGAGTGTTCCCGATTCGTGATTTTATTTTACTCCTTTTCAGGTTTCTTGTTTAATAATTCCATTCAATTATATATACTTATATGTACTATATATAAATTCACCTTGAGTTGTACCACCTTATTATCATTGACTTATGACTCGAGTGTAAAACTCGAATAATTAATAAATAATTAACTCATAAATTAATATTTATTCAAGAAAATTTGAAAAATTAAATTTTATAATTTAGTGAGATAGAGCTAATTAAAATAAAAATTTTGACATTAATTTTAAAGAATTGGGCCCAAAACCCAACCCACTCAGCCCAATACACTTGAAGAAAACCCCACCTTCCTCCCTCATTCAGAAAACATGTTGAAACACTTAAGCAAAGAGAAGAACATTCCCAAAGAAACACAAACCCTTGATTAAATTCAAATCCAAATAACTTTTGATCCGGAACTCTGATCACCGCACCATTTGCGGCCACGTGACTGCAGTGTTGAGCTCTACAAAGCCTAGTCCTTGATTAGGTATGGAATCTACTTTTTAGTTTCAGTTCTCTTCTCCCCAAATTTTGAAATTCAATGTGTAATTATGTTGAATTTTGTTTGATTTCGGTGTTTAAGTTCAAATTAACTTGCGGGTATTGTCGAGTTTATCTCACTTGAGATGTGGCCAAGGAAAACACTCTCAAATCCTTGGTATAGATGATGAATTAGTGAACTATATATTAATTGTGGTGGTAATTATGATCTTAGATTGGAAATTCATTGTTGGTAGGAATAAAGATTGAGATATGTGGGGTTTGTATTGAACTTTGGTAATTAGAAGGCCTTTTGGCGAGGTTTTGAAATCTTGGAAGCTTTGAAAATGTTGAATTGTGAGGTGTTTCATGGATTACGAGGAATCGGCCAAGGTATGGTTTCGGTCTCTTGTAACTAAAATATAATATGTTGTAAAAACTTAAGCTAGATGACCTAGGATAGGTTGAACCATGTATGTATATTGTGTTGAATGGAATGTGGAATGGTTGAGTTGGTTATTATTTGGCATGAGAAATTTGATGGTGTTGATGAGGTATATATATATGTGTGTGTGTGTGTGTGTGTGTGTGTGTGTGTGTGTGTGTGTGTGTGTGTGTGTGTGTGTGTGTGTGTGTGAGTTGTTGATATGGATTATATGGTTGTTGGAACTGAATTATTGTGTGGGAGTGATTATATTTCTGAAATTGGTGAAATTGTTGTGATATGGAGTAGAATTGGTGTATTAGGAAATGTTGGGACTTGGTTTGATATGGTTTGGTAAGTTTTAAAAAGGGTTGGAATTGATATGTTTTGAAAATTGAGGTTTAGACTTGTAAAATTTTTATGAAAAGTTGATTTTGACTGAACTTCAACGAGTCATAACTCGACTTCCAGACCCCCCAATTTTTGTCAAACCTATCTTGGATGAAAATTGGGTCCGAGGAGTTTATACTGTTTGAAGAACAAAGGAAAAATGTTTTAAAATAATGAAGTCATGCGCGTCAAAAGTTTACTGTGTAAAACTGAAATTCTGCAGCACTTAGCCAATTTTTCACCCTGTAGAATTTGTGTACGCGACCACCTGTACATGATGCGGCCATTCCCTTCGAGTTTGGTGTCTCGCATACACTAGCAGGGCATGCGTACACGAGCAATGCAAAACACACCCCCACATACGCGAGACCATCCACACGTACGTGAAGCCCCTATTTTCATCAAAGTGAATTTTATGGTTTTAAAACATAATTTGGAACCTCTAAACCTCTATTTTTAATCTTTTAGTCCGTAAACCTTAGTTGTATGTTGAATATTGAAATAAAGAGAGAGGGGGTTGTAACTTGAAAGTGAAGAAAGATTGAGATGTGAAGAATTATGTATGAGAGGTGCTGAAGTGCAGTATATATATGATGAATATGGCAATAATGAGATAAATATGAATGAATATGAATGAATATGTACGAATATGAATAAATGTGATTGATATGTGGCTTATGCACTTTAAATTATCTTAGATACAAGTTTCTCTAGGTAGATGCAGTGGCTTGCCACCACGTGCTCCAGGTTGAGACTCGACGCTCTGTTGACACTATATCGCAAGTTGTGGCCGGGCACTTTAACTCTGTGAAAATTCCCCCAATGAGATGAATTTATTTATATTTGAGAAAAATCTATGCATAGACTCTTGGAGATGTGCGCACGAGGGACTGTCTAGGGTTTAGCAGCCGGACATGTCGGGTTGGCTTGATAACCGACATGTTGAATTTGGAAAACTAATATTTGATTAAAGTGATGAACAAATATTATTAGGTAGTTATCAGTTGTTTGTGTAATGTGTTTGATTTAATGTGCAGGAAAATAAATTAATTAACTAGGCCCAATGAACAAATAAACAAGCCCACATCTACAAATCTTGCACAACACTAATTCAGCCATAACAACAATTTCATCCAAAAATCAAATAGTTGAACCTTGAGGAAGAAAGAAAACTAAAAAGGCCCAAAGAGAATATCCAAGCCCGTTCGGTTAAGTCACCTAAGCCTAACTCACGGAAATTTGAATCCCAATAACAATTCAATATAATTTAATCTAGCTTCCACCGAAAGCTAAACTCTCTCTTCTCTCTCCTCTCTCTTTCTTATCGGTCACGTCACTCACTCAACAAGGAAGAAAGAAGGGAATTGAAACTACAGAAGCTATGTTGTGGTGAAGAACAAAAAGGTTGTTTCCTAAAATCCAAACAAGAGGAAGGGCTACAACCAAGAAGCTATTTTCATTCGGTCTGGGAACGTCAAAAGGCTTCTTTCCCTATTTGTGCTACATCAAGAAAATGTGAAGAAATATACCAAGCCTCAAGCACATATCAAGCAACTATGGAGAAAATAAAGTCAAATCCGGTCAGAAGTTCATCCACGGTCCAAATCCAAACTTAGGACTAAAGAAACAATTCACGGTCAAGATTGAAGGAACTTGAAGAAATAGGTTGAGAGAGAATGGGTAGGTTGCATGCAATAGAATCGAAGCTCTCTCTCTCCTCTAACTAAGCCACTGCAAGCTCTGAGAATTGAAGAAGAAGACAATATTAGATTTGAACTTGATTCAACCTTGAAAGCTTCACTTTTCTATAATAAGGGTGAACGGCTAATGGTTGAAGGTAAGAGAGTAGAACGAAGCACTAAGTTTGGTTCTCATAGCTACCTAAGCTGTTCTGAGTTCTTCTCCTACATGGCTTACATGTTGTATCTCTTTTTCTTAATTTAGTCTGTCTGAGTCTCATTGAAAAAGGTAAATATGGTGAGGTTTGTAAGAAAAAGGCAATGAGAGGTAAAATGCAGTAAGTTAAACTAGGAGAAAAACGTCATACGATATCTCAATTTTTCTTTGTACATCTTTCTGTTTTGTATATTGATCCTGTAGGGATTCTCTTGCAAGTTGGGGTAGCACTTTGCTGTTGAAAGCTAGGTTGAGTCCGACTCAAATTCAGATTGGGTTAGAATTTGGATTTGTCCCAAATAGGATTGGGTAGATCCTAGGGAATTATTAGTATTTGTAATCTTGTGAAAAAGATAGTGAAATTCCATATAATTGTGATGGAGACTAGATGTAGGCTACATTGCACTGAGTAGCTGAACTAGGATACATCTGTGTGTCGCTCTTTCTTCTCTACTCCATTTCTATTTTTTTTTAAATTCAGGAGACAAAAAGGAGAGTGTCTTACCTCGACAGGAGACAAAAGTAAAAATATCTCCTAAGGTCTTTTGATAAGTCAAAAGTGATCTTTAGAAGCAAAGGAGGCCAAGATTCAACCCTCCCTTCTCTTAGCCACTGATAACCATCAATTGGTATTAGAGCTTGGTCTCAAAGAGATCAAGCTTTACAGCTTGGAGGAAAGATCCTGATGGCTAGCAATAATGGTTCCAATGTGGTGGCCTATACTCTGACAGAAGGGCAATCCAACAGCAGACCTCCATTCTTCAATGGAAAGAACTACAGCTACTAGAAGGAAAGAATGAAGATCTTTGTTCAATCGTGGACTACAACATATGAAAAATCATTATGAATGGTACTCAGGTTCTAACCAAAACTGGCACTGATGGAGTCGTCACTCCCAAGATAGAAGACGAATAGAATGATGATGACAAGAAGAAGATAGAGCTCAACGCCAAAGCTATCAACATGCTTAATTGTGCTATCAGTTTCAAAGAATATCGAAAGGTATCAAGGTGCAAAATAAGAAAGGATATCTGGGACAAGCTCTAAGTCACCCATAAAGGGACTGTTCAAGTTAAGCAGACTAGAATAGACATATTGTGCAAAGAGTACAAAATATTCTCTATGAAGGAAGGAGAATCCATTGATGAAATGTTTGAAAGATTCACCGTCATCATCAATGGCTTATATGCTATGGGGATCACTCACCCTGAACCTGTGCTAGTGAGAAAAATTCTGAGAAGCCTCACTAAAGAGAGAAAAACTAAGGCTATAGTCATAGCTGGACGTTGTGGTATTGATCAAATGACATATGATGAATTGAGAGGAAAATTACTTGTTTTTGAAACCACTTATTTGAAAAATGACACATAAAAGAAAGGAATTGCTTTCAAATCATTCAATGAATCCTTGGATAATGAATCCAGTGATAATGAGTTTGTTCTTTTTGCTAAGAAATTCAAGAAAACAATAAAGCTAAAAGGAAAAAGCAAAGGAGGCAGTTCAAGAAGACCAAAAAGGGACTTAAGCAAAGTTATCTGCCACAACTGCAAAGAAGCTGGTCACTACAAGTTTGACTGCCCTAAACTGAAGAAGGAATATAAGACCAAAAAAGACAAGAAGAAGGGGCTACTGGCCTCTTGGAAAGATCTGGAAAACGATTCAGATGATGATGAAGATTCAAAAGACAGCTCGCAAGTCTGGCTAATGGTCGATCATACTGATGAGGAAATTTTTACTGAAAACCTTCATCTCATGATAGATCACCTCACTGAAAAATTAAGAAACTTCTTAATCAATTTCCATGATTGTGAAACGACAAATGACATCCTGAAAGCTGAAAATGCTTTTCTCAAAGATAAACTAAGAGAAGCAGAAACCACTATGGATCTTTTTGAAGAAAACAAGCGGCTTAAGGCTGAAATTAGTCATTGTGAGAAACAGTATTCAGTGATTGCATATTTAAACTGTTTTGAAGAAAATGATAGGTTGCATAAAGAGGTTAAAAGGTTGAAGGAAGATCTAGCTAAGTTTGCTAAGAGTTCTAAAGCCTCTTTTTGAAAAAGCTGGTTTGGGTTTTTATGAAAAATCTGAAACTGTTTTTGAAAAATTGCCATTGCAAATATGGATTCTACTTCAGATGATATAAGGTTTCATAACCCAACTGATATGGAAAAACAGCAACCTAAAAGATTTTGTCGTTTATGCAATCGGGATGGACATTTTCCTATTCAATGTTTCATAACCGAAAAAATGATTGGTGATAAAGTTTACAAAATAGCAATAATTATACCTTTATCATCATCTCTAAAGGTCACAAAACCTCCATCATACTTATTTAGTTTGATGAAATAAGTTGACCTTCCAGTTATGTGCCTTAAACATCCACTATACATGTACCACATGTCCTTTTTGTTCTTGGATGCTAGGCAAATCTCATTAAGATTGTTGTTTCCAGCCATGAAACAGTCTTTGTCTTCACCTTCAGATTCTTCTCCTTCATTTGAGTCGTTCTCAAGATCCTCCCAAGCTGCCATGAGCACTCTCTTCCTTTCTTTCTTTCCTTTGTCCTCCTTTTTGAGCTTTGGATAGTTTAGCTTAAATTGTCTAGCCTCCTTGCAGTGATGGCACGTCACCTTACTCAAGTCGATCTTGTGCTCCTTTGAACTTGAACCCTTATATTTTTCCTTGTTCTTCATCATCCTTCTAAATCTCCTAGCAAAAAACAAAAGCTCATCATCTGAAATACCATCACTAGACTCACTCTCTTTTGGTTCTATTTGTGATTTGAGGGATATTCCCTTTTTCTTTGAGTCTTTGTTTGTGTGTGTGGTTTCCTAGGCAAGAAGTTTTCCTCTCAGCTCATCATAGGTTATGGGGCTTAGGTTGTTGCTCTCGGTTAGGACAGTGGTAGTGGTTTCCCATTCTTTTGTGAGGCTTCTAAGGAGTTTTCTCACCAAGATTTGTTCTGCATAGTTTATACCCATAGCATCAAGGTTGTTGATTATGATTGAGAATCTCTCAAATACGTCATCAATGCTTTCTCCATCCTTCATGTTAAACATCTCATACTCTTTTCGCAGCATATCAATCCTCGTTTCTTTGACTTGTTTAATGCTTTCATGTGTAACCTAGAGTTTTTCCCAGATTTCTTTGGCTGTCTTGCATCTAGACACCTTCCGGTACTCTTCAAAGCTGATAGCACAGTGAAGAAGGTTGATTGTTTTAGCATTCAGCTCTATCTTCTACTTATCATCTTCATTCCATTCAGCTTCTTCTTTTGGAGTCACCACTCCATCAACACTTGTTTTTGTTGGGATCTTGGGACCGCTCACAACGATCTTCCATATGTTGTAGTCAATGGGCTAGATGAATATTCTTATCCTATCTTTCCAGTAGGCATAGTTCTTCCCGTTGAAGAAAGGTGGCCGGTTGTTTGACTGGCCTTCAGTGAGGGTATAGGCAACCGTGGTTGGGCCCAAGTTGTTCTCCATTGGATCTTTGATCCAATCGGTTAAGCTTGATTCTTGAGACCTTAGCTTTGATACCAATTGAAGGTTGTGGTAGGCTTAGAGAAGGGGGGTTGAATCTATACCTTCCTTTTTACGTTGCTATTATGACCTTTTAAATCAAACTTTCAATTCTGATTCTGTTTGTACTCAGCAGCAGAAATTTATGAGACAATTTATTTTTGTCTCATGAATATCAAAAAACAGAACACAACAGAGAAGAGAAAAGCTAACACCAGCATATATCCTGGTTTGGTTGCCTTGTGCTATGCAACCTACGTTCAGTCTCCTCCACAACAATGGAGGAATTTCTACTATAGTTAAAAGTATTACATACACAAATTTCACACTCAAGTTCTAACCTAACTTGATATTGGCTATGCTAACACCTAACTAGTCACTCTTAGTGCTAACCCAACTAAGAAAGGGATACATAACAGGTACAAGATACAAGACACTAAACCAACCTAAAGAAATCAGAAAATAACTCTAGGCTTTTCTTTCAAGTGTATCACTCAGCCTTTTTTCACTCATGGCTTTTACTTGAGCTTTCTCACAATGCCTTTTCTCACAAGAAATTACAGAAAGATAAACATAGAAAAGTACATCACAATCTGTAAAACATGAAGGATATTGACTTCATCAATAGCCTTTTAGCTATGTGCATAACCAGATTCGCAAACTTCAGATTGAGTTCTTCAGTATTGGCCGAATGCTTCTTTAAAAGAAAGCATTATCAAAGTAGATGAACTTCTCTTCAGAACACAACTCACAAACTCTGGTTTTCTCTCCTTAGTTCTGAATGAGCAGAAAGTCTTCTTTTATCTCCTTGCATGTTGCTTGGTTGCTCTTCCTAGGTCAACTTCTTGAGCCTTGAGCTTCACCAACCCACTGTCTCACTTTTTCCCATTAATTCTCACAATGGAAACTTTGCTTCTGACCTTCCTTGGTTGACCAAAAGCCACTTTAACAGCAGAAAAGATTTCTCCAATGGTAAACCCAGATCTTGACCATTGAAACACAACTTGGTCTCCAAGACATATTCTGAACCGTTGATGCACAACAATGAGGAACAGAAATTCTCTTTTCCATATAACCCGAAATGGAGTGGCAGAGAGTTGAAGATGAAGAGAAGAAAGTGTGTTGCATGTAAAAGGAAATGGGTTACCTTTAACCTAAGCTTGATTTGGTTTGAAATGGGTGATTAGACTTCTGAGTTTCAAGCTTGGACTTTCTCTTTCTTGCTTCTTTGATGATCACCTTAGGGAAGAAGCTTTCTCTTTCTCTTTCTCACTTTTCTGAGTTTGTGATTTGACATGGTCAGAGAAGAGAAGAACGTTGAGTTGGTGAAAGCAAGTGAGATGGATTTGAAATCAATTCGGGCTTGGATCGGGTTCTACTCAAATTCAGTCCATTAGTTATCTTGCTTTGATTTCTTTGGGTTTCCTTGCTTTATAGCCCGCCAACCTTGTTTTTTCATTTCAATCAGTTTGGGCTGCTTGCTTTTATATTAGGTTGTTGCAATGTTGAGTTTTGCCCTGCAACACTAAATAATTAGTAATATGCAATTATAAATAGTCAACACTAATTATTTATTTTGCCCAAAAATAATGTTTGTCATCACTAATTAAAGTTATTAATTTTTTAACTCAACAATCTTTCCCTTGATGACAAACATATTTAAGCAATAACCAAAAGAAATTGAATTTTAGTAAAGTTAGAAAACTTCCCTTTGATTGATGTTTCTTGCTTTAGTGTTGCTCCTCCTTTCCTTTTCAGTAGTAGCTCCCCCTAGATTTATGCTTTTCTCTTTGTTCCTGTTTTACATTGTACTTAAGGTGAACATAATAAAGAGCTACACACATTTATCTTGTCTAAGGGATATAGAACAAACAACACCACAGAATCAGCCCAACTTATCATGTCAACAACAAAAACAAAGTATCAAGGTTAATCAAGGGCAGACTGATATCATATAAAAGCAATTTCCAATTTGCATGTCAATTCATTCCCTGCAATAGCATAGTTGCAACCCAAAATTTATATGCTCAACACTATCATCAGCAGCAATCAGAAATTCACAATTAAATCACAAAAATCAGTAGCATCAAAAGTCAATACAGCAGCTATTACTTCCCCTTTTGTCATCAAGGGAGGATAATAAGCAAGATCAATAAAAACAACACCTTAAACCCTGCAGAAAATGGTTAGAGCACAGTCCTAAGGAACAAAAATGCAATATAAGTCAGAGTTATTACAGTCATTCAAGAGAACCATGTAGCAAAAAATAGATAGTAGCAGCTTCATGTAGCAATCCTAGGCATCAGAACCATTTCCCTCCAAATCATTTTCCTCTTCAACATCAGTGGCGGGATCTTCATCCTTTTGATGATTATCAATGAAAGTCATGGACATAGTCACTCTATCCCTTGATTTTCTTAGGAAATTTTTATGCTTGCTTGCTAGCTTCCTTTGCTCCTTGCTCATTGCAATCAAGTGATTGGATTGGGAGACAAGCTCTTGAACAACATCCTTGACCACATTCAGCAGAGCGGATTTGTTTCCAGTAGAGATGGAAGTACGCTTGGTGGAAGGATGATGAGCGGATAATTTGTACCCTTTTTGGCATTGTTTTTAGTATGTTTTTAGTATGATCTAGTTAGTTTTTAGTATATTTTTATTAGTTTTTAGTTAAAATTCACTTTTCTGGACTTTACTATGAGTTTGTGTGTTTTTCTATGATTTCAGGTATTTTCTGGCTGAAATTGAGGGACCTGAGCAAAAATCTGATTCAGAGGCTGAAAAGGACTGCAGATGCTGTTGGATTCTGACCTCCCTGCACTCGAAGTGGATTTTCTGGAGCTACAAGAGCCCAATTGGCGCGCTCTCAACGGCGTTGGAAAGTAGACATCCTGGGCTTTCCAGCAATATATGATAGTCCATACTTTGCCCAAGATTTGATGGCCCAAACCGGCATTCAAAGTCACCATCAGAATTCCCAGCGTTAAACGCCGGAACTGGCACAAGGATGGGAGTTAAACGCCCAAACTGGCATAAAAGCTGGCGTTTAACTCCAAGAAGAGTCTCTACACGAAAATGCTTCAATGCTCAGCCCAAGCACACACCAAGTGGGCCCGGAAGTGGATTTTTATGTCATTTACTCATCTCTGTAAACCCTAGGCTACTAGTTCTCTATAAGTAGGACCTTTTACTATTGTATTTTCATCTGGGTAGCTATCTTCATTCTTATGCTATCTTAGATCATTGGGAGGCTGGCCTCACGGCCATGCCTAGACCTTGTTCTTATGTATTTTCAACGGTGGAGTTTCTACACACCATAGATTAAGGTGTGGAGCTCTGCTGTACCTCGAGTATTAATGCAATTACTATTGTTCTTCTATTCAATTCAGCTTGTTCTTGTTCTAAGATATCATTTGCACCCAAGAACATGATGAATGTGATGATTATGTGACACTCATCATCATTCTCACTTATGAACGAGTGCCTGACAACCACTTTTGTTCTACAAGCAAACAAGGCTTGAATGTTTATCTCTTGGATCCCTTAATCGGAATCTTCGTGGTATAAGCTAGAACTGATGGCGGCATTCAAGAGAATCCGGAAGATCTAAACCTTGTCTGTGGTATTCTGAGTAGGATTCAATGATTGAATGACTGTGACGAGCTTCAAACTCGCGATTGTGGGGCGTTAGTGACAGACGCAAAAGAATCACTGGATTCTATTCCGACATGATTGAGAACCGACAGCTGAATAGCCGTGTCGTGACAGGGTGCGTTGAACATTTTCACTGAGAGGATGGGAGGTAGCCACTGACAATGGTGAAACCCTACATACAGCTTGCCATGGAAAGGAGTAAGAAGGATTGGATGAAGACAGTAGGAAAGCAGAGAGACGGAAGGGATCAATCATCTCTATACGCTTGTCTGAAATTCCCACCAATGAATTACATAAGTATCTCTATCTTTATCTTTATGTTTTATTCATCATTCATAACCATTTGAGTTTGCCTGACTAAGATTTACAAGGTGACCATAGCTTGCTTCATACCAACAATCTCTGTGGGATCGACCCTTACTCGCATAAGGTTTATTACTTGGACGACCCAGTACACTTGCTGGTTAGTTGTGCGAAGTTGTGTTTATGCCATGGTATTGAACACCAAGTTTTTGGATTCATCACCGGGGATTATTTGAGTTGTGAAAAGAAGAGATCACAATTTCGTGCACCAAGTTTTTGGCGCCGTTGCCAGGGATTGTTGAGTTTGGACAACTGACGGTTCATCTTGTTGCTTAGATTAGGTATTTTTCAGAATTATTAAGAATGAATTCTAGAGTTTCATAATGATCTGTTGAAGTCTGGCTGGCTGTGAAGCCATGTCTAATTTTATTGGACCGCGGTTTCAACTTATCATCACAAGAGCTTGTTGATTTCTATCAATCTTGCTGTTGGAGCAATGATCTGCTAAGGCTTGGTTGGCCATTGGCCATGTCTAGTGTTTTGGACCGGAGCTTTGTTTGAAATCTTGGCTGGCTATGAAGCCATGTCTAATTCTTGGACCGGAGTCTTAGACTAGCATTGCAATGATTCCTGGAATTCTCATTAAGAATTTTGAGTCTAGTGTTTCATTTTAAGTTTGGTGTCAATTGCATGTTTCTGTTCTTCTTGCATTCATGCATGTGTCTTCATTAATCTTCAAGTTGTTCTTGATGATTTCATTGCTCTGATTTTTAAATTCTCTTGACTTGAGTGTTTATGTGTCTCATATGCATTCTCATTTTGTTAGTGTCAGTAGTATACAAACTGCTAAGTTTGGTGTCTTGCATGCATTATTATTTGATTTTGGTTGCATTTTGATTATTCCTTATTATTAAAAATCCAAAAATATTTTTAATTTGTGTCTTTTCAAGTCAATAATACAGAGAATTGAAGATTCAGAACATACTGCAGAGGAATTACACAGAAAAAGCTGGGCATTCAAAATGCCCAGTGAGGAAGGCAAACTGGCGTTTAAACGCCAGCCAGGGTGCCTGGCTGGGCGTTTAACGCCCAAAAGGGTAGTGGTTTGGGCGTTAAACACCAGAATGTGCACCATTCTGGGCGTTTAACGCCAGGATGGCACAAGAAGGAAGATTTTGTTTTCAAATCAAATTTTTTACAGTTTTCAAAATCTTTTCAAAATCAAATCTTTTTCAAATCATATATTTTCAATCAAATCTTTTTCAAAATCAATTTCTTTCCATTTTCAAAAATACTTGCTATCAATTAATGATTTGATTCAACATTTCAAGTATGTTGCCTTTTCTGTTGAGAAAGGTTTAATGTTTGAATCATATCTTTTCTTGTTAGTCAAGTTATTAATTTTTAAAATCAAATCTTTTTAAAATGTTTTTCAAATCATATCTTCTCAATCACATTTTTTTTAAAACCAATCATATCTTCTTTACCACATCTTTTTCAAAATAGTTTTCAATCAAATATTTTTGATTTCTAATTTCAAAATCTTTTTCAAAAATCACTTTACTTCTTTCTCAATCTTGGTTTTCGAAAATCAATTAAAGTTTTTCAAAATGTTTTTAAAATCCTTTTAAAATTATTTTCGAAAATTTCTTCCCCTCTTCTCACATCCTTCTATTTATGGACTAACACTATTCCTTAATGCACAATTCGAACTCCATCTTCCTTGATAAGTTCGAATTTTCTACCTCTTCCTTCTATTTTTCGTTTCCTCTGACACCTCAAGGAATCTCTATACTGTGACATAGAGGATTCCATATTTTCTTGTTCTCTTCTCTTTCATATGAGCAGGAGCAAAGACAAAAGCATTCTTGTTGAGGCTGATCCTGAACCTGAAAGGACCTTGAAGCGAAAGCTAAGAGAAGCTAAGGCACAATTCTCTGTAGAGGACCTAACAGAAATCTTCAAAGAAGAAGAACCCATGGCAGCCAAAAACAACAACAATGCCAACAATGCAAGGAAGGTGCTGGGGGACTTTACTGCACCTACTCCCGACTTCTATGGGAGAAGCATCTCTATCCCTGCCATTGGAGCAAACAACTTTGAGCTTAAGCCTCAATTAGTTTCTCTAATGCAACAGAATTGCAAGTTCCATGGACTTCCATTGGAAGATCCCCATCAGTTTTTAGCTGAGTCCTTGCAAATCTGTGACACTATCAAGACTAATGGGGTTGACCCTGAGGTCTACAGACTTATGCTATTCCCTTTTGCTGTAAGAGACAGAGCTAGGATATGGTTGGATTCACAACCTAAAGAAAGCCTAAACTCTTGGGAAAAGCTAGTCAATGCCTTCTTGGCAAAGTTCTTTCCACCTCAAAAATTGAGTAAGCTTAGAGTGGAAGTCCAAACCTTCAGATAGAAGGAAGGAGAATCCCTCTATGAAGCTTGGGAAAGATACAAACAATTAATCAGAAAGTGTCCCTCTGATATGCTTTCTGAATGGAGCATCATAGGTATTTTCTATGATGGTCTGTCTGAACTATCCAAGATGTCTTTGGATAGCTCTGCTGGAGGATCTCTTCATCTGAAGAAGACGCCTACAGAAGCTCAAGAACTAATTGAAATGGTTGCAAATAACCAATTCATGTACACTTCTGAAAGGAATCCTGTGAACAATGGGACTAATCAGAAGAAAGGAGTTCTTGAGATTGATACTCTGAATGCCATATTGGCTCAGAATAAGATATTGACTAGCAAGTCAATTTGATTTCTCAAAGTCTGTTTGGAATGCAAAATGCACCAGACAGTACTAAGGAAGCTTCATCTAAAGAAGAAGCTTATGATCCTGAGAACCCTTCAATGGAAAAGGTGAATTACATGGGAGAACCCTATGGAAACACCTATAATCCTTCATGGAGAAATCATCCAAATCTTTCATGAAAGGATCAACAGAGACCTCAACAAGGTTTCAACAATAATAATGGTGGAAGAAACAGGTTTAGCAATGGCAAGCCTTTTCCATCATCTTCTCAGCAACAGACAGAGAATTCTAAGCAGAACCACTCTGACTTAGCAACCATGGTCTCTGATCTAATCAAAACCACTAAAAGTTTCATGACTGAAGCAAGGTCCTCCATTAGAAATTTGGAGGCACAAGTGGGTCAGCTGAGCAAGAAAATTACTGAACTCCCTCTTAGTACTCTTCCAAGCAATACAGAAGAAAATCCAAAAGGAGAGTGCAAGGCCATCAACATGGCCGAATTTGGAGAGGAGGTAGAGGCAGTGAACGCCACTGAGGAAGACCTCAATGGACGTCCACTGGCCTCCAATGAGTTCCCTAATGAGGAACCATGGGAATCTGAGGCTCCCACTGAGACCATAGAGATCCCATTGGATTTACTTCTGCCATTCATGAGCTCTGATGAGTATTCTTCCTCTGAAGAGGATGAGTATGTCACTGAAGAGCAAGTTGCTAAATACCTTGGAGCAATCATGAAGCTAAATGACAGGTTATTTGGTAATAAGACTTGGGAGGATGAATCCCCTTTGCTCACCAAAGAACTGGATGACTTGTCTAGGCAGAAATTACCTCAAAAGAGACAAGATCCTGGGAAGTTCTCAATACCTTGTGCCATAGGCACCATGACCTTCAAGAAGGCCTTGTGTGACTTAGGGTCAAGTGTAAACCTCATGCCTCTCTCTGTAATGGAGAGGCTAGGGATCTTTGAGGTGCAAGCTGCAAAAATCTCACTAGAGATGGCAGACAATTCAAGAAAACAAGCTTATGGACTTGTAGAGGATGTTCTGGTAAAAGTTGAAGACCATTACATCCCTGCTGATTTCATAGTCCTAGAGACTGGGAAGTGCATGGATGAATCCATCATCCTTGGCAGACCCTTCCTAGCCACAGCAAAGGCTGTGATTGATGTTGATAGAGGAGAATTGATCATTCAAGTGAATGAAGAATCCTTTGTGCTTAAGACTCAAGGATATCCCTTTGTCACCATGGAGAGGAAGCATGAAGAGCTTCTCTCAAAATAGAGTCAAACAGAGCCCCCACAGTCAAACTCTAAGTCTGGTGTTGGGAGGCCACAACCAAATTCTAAGTTTGGTGTTGAATCCCCACATTCAAACTCTAAGTTTGGTGTTGGGAGGTTCCAACATTGCTCTGAGCATCTCTGAGGCTCCATGAGAGCCCACTGTCAAGCTACTGACATTAAAGAAGCGCTTGTTGGGAGGCAACCCAATGTTATATTTTATTTATTTTCCTTTATTATTTTATGTTTTCTGTAGGTTGATGATCATGAGAAGTCACAAAATCAATTGAAAAAGCAAAAACAGAAAGAAAAACAGAAAGAAAAACAGCACACCCTGGAGGAAGATCATGCTGGCGTTTAAACGCCAGTAAGGCTAGCAGATGGGCATTTAACGCCCAGTCTGGCACCATTCTGGGCGTTTAACGCCAGAAAGGGGCACCAGACTAGCGTTAAACGCCAGGAAAGGGCAAGAAGTTGGCGTTAAACGCCAGGAATGGGCACCAGCCCGGCGTTTAACGCCAGAATTGGCATGAAGAGCAATTTTGCTCGCCACTTGGTGCAGGGATGACTTTTCCTTGACACCTCAGGATCTGTGGACCCCACAGGATCCCCACCTATCCCACCACTCTCTCTCTTCTTCACCCATTCACCAATCACCTCAACACCTCTTCCCCAAAAACCCTTCACCTATCAAATCCCATCTTTCTCTTCACCACTCACATCCATCCTTCATAAAACCCTCTCCCTACCCCTATATAAACCCATCTTCACTCCTTCATTTTCACATACCCTAAACACTACTTCTCCCCCTTTGGCCGAACCACAAAGCCATTTCCATCTCCTTTATTTCTTCCTCTTCTACTCTCTTCTTTCTTCTTTTGCTCGAGGACGAGCAAACCTTTTAAGTTTGGTGTGGTAAAAGCATTGCTTTTTGTTTTTCCATAACCATTTATGGCATCCAAGGCCGGAGAAACCTCTAGAAAGAGGAAAGGGAAGGCAAAAGCTTTCACCTCCGAGTCATGGGAGATGGAGAGATTCATCTCAAGGGTGCATCAAGACCACTTCTATGAAGTTGTGGCCTTGAAGAAGGTGATCCCCGAGGTCCCTTTCAAACTCAAAAAGAGTGAATATCCGGAGATCCGACATGAGATCCGAAGAAGAGGTTGGGAAGTTCTTACCAACCCCAGTCAACAAGTCGGAATCTTAATGGTTCAAGAGTTCTATGCCAATGCATGGATCACCAAGAACCATGATCAAAGTGTGAACCCGGACCCAAAGAATTGACTTACTATGGTTCGGGGGAAATACTTGGATTTTAGTCCGGAAAATGTAAGGTTGGCATTCAACTTGCCCATGATGCAAGGAGATGAACATCCTTACACTAGAAGGGTCAACTTTGATCAAAGGTTGGACCAAGTCCTCACAGTCATTTGTGAAGAGGGCGCCCAATGGAAGAGAGATTCAAGAGGGAAGCCGGTTCAACTGAGAAGGCATGACCTCAAACCCGTGGCTAGGGGATGGTTGGAGTTTATCCAACGCTCAATCATTCCCACTAGCAACCGGTCCGAAGTTACTTTAGACCGGGCTATCATGATTCATAGCATCATGATTGGAGAAGAAATAAAAGTTCATGAGGTTATATCCCAAGAACTTTATAAGGTGGCAGACAAGTCCTCTACCTTGGCAAGGTTAGCCTTTCCTCATCTCATTTGTCACCTCTGTTATTCAGTTGGAGTTGACATAGAGGGAGACATCCCCATTGATGAGGACAAACCCATCACTAAGAAGAGGATGGAGCAAACAAGAGACCCCTCTCATCATCAAGTCCCTGAGATGCCTCAAGGGATGCACTTTCCTCCACAAAACTATTGGGAGCAACTGAACACCTCCCTAGGAGAATTGAGTTCCAATATGGGACAACTAAGGGTGGAGCACCAAGAACATTCCATTCTCCTCCATGAAATTAGAGAAGATCAAAGAATCATGAGAGAGGAGCAACAAAGACAAGGAAGAGACATTGAGGAGCTCAAGCACTCCATAGGATCTTCAAGAGGAAGAACAAGCCGCCATTACTAAGGTGGACCCGTTCTTTAATTTCCTTGTTCTTTATTTTTATGTTTTTCGAAAAATTATGCTTGTGTTTAGCTATGTTTGTGTCTTGTGATCATTAGTGTCTTAGTGTCTATGCCTTAAAGTTATGAATGTCCTATGAATCCATCACCTTTCTTGAATGAAAAATGTTCTTAATTGAAAAAGAAAAGAATTGCATGAATTTTAAATTTTATAACAGATTAATTATTTTGATGTGGTGGCAATACTTTTGTTTTCTGAATGTATGCTTAAACAGTGCATATGTCTTTTGAATTTGTGGTTCATGAATGTTGGCTCTTGAAAGAATGATGAAAAAGGAGACATGTTACTGAGGATCTGAAAAATCATAAAAATGATTCTTGAAGCAAGAAAAAGCAGTGAATACAAAAAAAAAAAGAGAAGGAGAAAAACAAAAAAAAGGGGAGAAAAGAAAACGAAAAAAAAAGAGAAAGAAAGAAAGAAATAAAGTTGTGATCCAAGGCAAAAAGAGTGTGCTTAAGAACCCTGGACACCTCTAATTGGGGACTCTAGCAAAGCTGAGTCACAATCTGAAAAGGTTCACCCAATTATGTGTCTGTGGCATGTATGTATCCGGTGGTAATACTGGAGGACAGAGTGCTTTGGGCCACGGCCAAGACTCAATAAGTAGCTGTGTTCAAGAATCATCATACTTAACTAGGAGAATCAATGACACTATCTGGATTCTGAGTTCCTAAAGAAGCGAATCATTCTAAATTTCAAAGGATAGAGTGAGATGCCAAAACTGTTCAGAAGCAAAAAGCTAAAAGCCCCGCTCATCTAATTAATACTGATCTTCATAGATGTTTTTGGAATTCATTGTATATTCTCTTCTTTTTTATCTTATTTGATTTTCAGTTGCTTGAGGACAAGCAACAATTTAAGTTTGGTGTTGTGATGAGCGGATAATTTGTACGCTTTTTGGCATTGTTTTTAGTATGTTTTTAGTATGATCTAGTTAGTTTTTAGTATATTTTTATTAGTTTTTAGTTAAAATTCACTTTTCTGGACTTTACTATGAGTTTGTGTATTTTTCTGTGATTTCAGGTATTTTCTGGCTGAAATTGAGGGACCTGAGCAAAAATCTGATTCAGAGGCTGAAAAGGACTGCAGATGCTGTTGGATTCTGACCTCCCTGCACTCGAAGTGGATTTTCTGGAGCTACAGAAGCCCAATTGGCGCGCTCTCAACGGCGTTGGAAAGTAGACATCATGGGCTTTCCAGCAATATATGATAGTCTATACTTTGCCCAAGATTTGATAGCACAAACTGGCGTTCAAAGTCACCATCAGAATTCTCAGCGTTAAACGCCGAAACTGGCACAAGGATGGGAGTTAAACGCCCAAACTGGCATAAAAGCTGGCGTTTAACTCCAAAAAGAGTCTCTACACGAAAATGCTTCAATGCTCAGCCCAAGCACACACCAAGTGGGCCCGGAAGTGGATTTTTATGTCATTTACTCATCTCTGTAAACCCTAGGCTACTAGTTCTCTATAAGTAGGACCTTTTACTATTGTATTTTCATCTGGGTAGCTATCTTCATTCTTATGCTATCTTAGATCATTGGGAGGCTGGCCTCACAGCCATGCCTAGACCTTGTTCTTATGTATTTTCAACGGTGGAGTTTCTACACACCATAGATTAAGGTGTGGAGCTCTGCTGTACCTCGAGTATTAATGCAATTACTATTGTTCTTCTATTCAATTCGGCTTGTTCTTGTTCTAAGATATCATTTGCACCCAAGAACATGATGAATGTGATGATTATGTGACACTCATCATCATTCTCACTTATGAACGAGTGCCTGACAACCACTTTTGTTCTACAAGCAAACAAGGCTTGAATGTTTATCTCTTGGATCCCTTAATCGGAATCTTCGTGGTATAAGCTAGAACTGATGGCGGCATTCAAGAGAATCCGGAAGGTCTAAACCTTGTCTGTGGTATTCTGAGTAGGATTCAATGATTGAATGACTGTGACGAGCTTCAAACTCGCGATTGTGGGGCGTTAGTGACAGACGCAAAAGAATCACTGGATTCTATTTCGACATGATCGAGAACCGACAGCTGAATAGCCGTGCCGTGACAGGGTCGTTGAACATTTTCACTGAGAGGATGGGAGGTAGCCACTGACAACGGTGAAACCCTACATACAGCTTGCCATGGAAAGGAGTAAGAAGGATTGGATGAAGACAGTAGGAAAGCAGAGAGACGGAAGGGATCAAGCATCTCCATACGCTTGTCTGAAATTCCCACCAATGAATTACATAAGTATCTCTATCTTTATCTTTATGTTTTATTCATCATTCATAACCATTTGAGTTTGCCTGACTAAGATTTACAAGTTGACCATAGCTTGCTTCATACCAACAATCTCTGTGGGATCGACCCTTACTCGCGTAAGGTTTATTACTTGGACGACCCAGTACACTTGCTGGTTAGTTGTGCGAAGTTGTGTTTATGCCATGGTATTGAACACCAAGTTTTTGGATTCATCACCGGGGATTATTTGAGTTGTGAAAAGAAGAGATCACAATTTCGTGCACCAAAGGAGCAGGAGATTCCTCGGGGACAAAATCATCATCTTCATCATCTAAGACCACCTGTTCAGATCGAGTAGGTCCTTTGGGCTGTTTCACTAAACCACCCCCTTTTAGGTATGAATGTCTATTTTGATATTCCTCATTGGTCAAGTCAACACCAAAATACTCAAATATGCAAGTTAGAAACATGCCATAAGGAAGTGTTTTGTCTTTTTCACTCCTAACAGAGTCAAACATATATCTAACCATCAAGTTTGCAAATGAAATTTCAGTTTTGGTGAGAAGGGCATATAAAACAAGAGTATTAGTGTAGGAAACCCTTTGATATGAACCACTTTAAGGAAGTATGATGTGGTTGACCATTCGGTGCAACTGAGCACGTTCATATCCTAGGGCTTTGTGAGTGGGTGTATAGCCATCAATCAAGAAAACATGTTCACATATATGAGCCAAGACATCATTGAAAGAAACACCAACTCCTTCATCCCACTTAACAGAAGCATAAGCACAAGGCCCAACATCAGTATACCTCAATGAGTCACTGATTATTTCATTATTTAAAACTATGTCTCGACCTTTTACATATGAGTGAACAGTGCCTTCATGGTATGTCAAGTAAGCATAAGACTCTTTGACCAAAGGAGGGTGCACTGGATTTTTTATGTTTTAAAAAATGATTCCAGTCCAGAAATTCCAAATTTTCAACAAAAGAAAAATCTTTCTTTTTCAGATTTGGTAAATCAACCAAAAAGACTAGACAACACAAAAAAGTGATTTAATCATATAAAAAAAATTTAAAACAGAGAGTAATTTTAAATATGAAAACTTTTTTTAAAGAACAAATTAAAATAAAATGAAACACATGTATGATGTAACACTCATTTGGGCCCAGAGGTGGTTCATTTTAATGAAACATGTATGGACCACCTAGAATCTGAAATTTAAGATAGGCCCAGATGATTCAGCACGTGCAATAAGGCCAGAGAAAGCAATTTAGAGAGAAGGTTCTTCATTTGCCCAGAATTGTCTCATCCGACCCTGTGAGACCAAAACTTAACAAACACATCAGGAAAGCTCAAACAATGAATCATAGCTTAAAATACCAAGACTAGTCCTAAGCATTCAAAATCTGTCCTCAGCTAGTGATTTTGTAAAAATATCTGCTAATTGCTCCTCTGATTTAACAAATTGAATGCTAATATCCCCTTTTTGGACATGTTCTCTTATTGAGTGAAATTTCACTTCAATATGTTTAATCCTAGAGTACAAACCTGGATTTTTAGAAATATTAATGGCACTCATATTATCACACAATAAGGGAATATTTTCAGCATTTAACTTGTAATCAGCAAGCTGTGTTTTTAACCATAAAATCTGAGAACAACAAGAAGAAACAGCTATATACTCAGCCTCTGCAGTGGATAAGGCCACTGTTGGTTGCTTCTTACTTGACCAAACATTTAAGGATTTTTCAAGGAAGCAACATAAGCCTGAGGTGCTCCTTCTATCAACTTTATCAGCAGCAAAATCTGCATCACAATAACCAACTGCAGAAAAATCATCAATCTTAGGATACCAAAGACCAAATTTGGATGTGCCATGAACATATGTAATGATCCTTTTAACTGCTGAAAGATGTGACTCTTTAGGTTTGGATTGGAACCTTGAACACAATCCAACACTTTGCACAATGTCGAGTCTAGAGGAAGTTAAGTACATAAGAGAACCAATCATTCCTTTATACCTAGTCTCATCTATATCTTTCTATGTTTCTCCCTTATCTAATTTAGAATTAGGGTGCATGGGAGTTCCCATGGATTTGGCATTTTCCATACCAAATTTCTTAACTAATTCCTTGGCATACTTCTCTTGATGAATGAAAATACCATTTTCAGTTTGTTTAATTTGCAGCCCAAGGAAAAAATTAAGTTCACCCATCATACTCATGTCAAATTCACTTGTCATAAGTTTTCCAAATTCAGAACAAAGGGATTCATTGGCTGATCCAAAAATGATGTCATCAACATATATTTGAACTAGAATAAAAGAATCATTAGAATTCTTGATAAATAGAGGTGTGTCTGTGGTGCCTCCTTGAAAACCATTTTTTAAAAGAAAAGAGCTAAGTCTCTCATACCAAGCTCTAGGAGCTTGTCTTAAACCATAAAGAGCTTTAGATAGTTTGAAAACATGATCAGAATGCTCTTTATTTTCAAAACCAGGTGGCTGCTTGGTGCACGAAATTGTGATCATCAACAATGGCGCCAAAAACTTGGTAGCGCTCTCAAACGTGAATCACACTTTGTCACAACTCCGTACAACTAACCAGCAAGTGCACTGGGTCGTCCAAGTAATACCTTACGTGAGTAAGGGTCGATCACACGGAGATTGTTGGTATGAAGCAAGCTATGGTAACCTTATAAATCTCAGTTAGGCGGATAATAAATGTTATGGAGCTTTCGAATAATAAATAATAAATAAATAGGAAATAAAGATAGAGTTACTCATGTAATTCAATGGTGGGAGTTTCAGATAAGTGTATGTAGGTGCTGTGATCCTTCTGAATCTCTGCCTTCCTACTGCCTTCCTTCAATCCTTCTTATTCCTTTCCATGGCAAGCTGTATGTAGGGCATCACCGTTGTCAATGGCTATATCCCATCCTCTCAGTGAAAATGATCCAAATGCTCTGTCACAGCATGGCTAATCATCTGTCAGTTCTCGATCATGTTGGAATAGAATCCCTTGATTCTTTTGCGTTTGTCATCATGCCCAACAATCGTGAGTTTAAAGCTCTTCACAGTCATTCAATCCTGGAATCCTACTCGAAATACCATAGACAAGGTTAGACTTTTCGGATTCCCATGAATGCCGCCATCAATTCTAGCTTATACCACGAAGATTCTGGTTAAGGAATCCAAGAGATATGCGCCCGGTCTAAGGTAGAACGGAAGTGGTTGTCAGTCACGCGTTCATAAGTGAGAATGATGATGAGTGTCACGGATCATCACATTCATCATGTTGAAGTGTAACGAATATCTTAGAATAAGAACAAGCGAAATTGAATAGAAGATAGTAGTAATTGCATTGAAACTTGAGATACAGCAGAGCTCCAAACCCTTAATCTATGGTGTGTAGAAACTCCACCGTTGAAAATACATAAGTGATGAAGGTTCAGGAATGACCGAATGGCCAGCCCCCAAACATGATCAATAGTCTCCTAAGTTGAATAATAAAATAAAACTGAGACCAAAGATGTCTAACACAATAGTAAAACGTCCTATTTATACTAGACTAGCTACTAGGGTTTACAGAAGTAAGTAATTGATGCAGAAATCCACTTCCGGGGCCCACTTGGTGTGTGCTTGGGCTGAGCTTGATCTATCCACGAGCTGAGGCTTCTCTTGGAGTTGAACGCCAAGTTGTAACGTGTTTTGGGCGTTCAACTCTAGTTCGTGACGTGTTTATGGCGTTTGACTCCAGAATGCAGCATGGAACTGGCGTTGAGCGCCAGTTTACGTCATCTAATTACGAATAAAGTATGAACTATTATATATTGCTGGAAAGCTCTAGATGTCTACTTTCTAACGCCGTTGAGAGCGCGCCATTTGAAGTTATGTAGCTCCAGAAAATTTATTTCGAGTGCAGGGAGGTCAGAATCCAACAGCATCAGCAGTCCTTTGTCAACCTTCTTATCAGAGTTTTGCTCAGGTCCCTCAATTTCAGCCAGAAAATACATGAAATCACAGAAAAACACAAAAACTCATAGTAAAGTCCAGAAATGTGAATTTTACATAAAAACTAATGAAAACATCCCCAAAAGTAGCTAGATCCTACTAAAAACTACCTAAAAACTCCCTTCCTTTGAGGTGTCCCATTATTCACGGAATTCCTCTCAGAAGTGTACATGAACTAGTTATTTGCAACCATGTCAATAAGTTCTTGAGCCTCTGCAGGCGTTTTCTTTAGGTGAATAGATCCACCTGCAGAATGGTCCAGTGACATCTTAGAGAACTCAGATAGACCATAATAGAATATATATATCATGGTCCATTTTGAAAACATGTCAGAAGGACATCTTTTGGTCATCTGCTTGTATCTTTCCCAAGCTTCATAGAGGGATTCACCATCTTTTTGTTTGAATGTTTGAACATCCACTCTAAGCTTGCTCAGCTTTTGAGGAGGAAAGAACTTAGCCAAGAAGGCCGTGACCAGCTTATCCCAGGAGTCCAGGCTATCTTTAGGTTGAGAGTCAAACCATGCTCTAGCTCTGTCTCTTACAGCAAAAGGGAAAAGCATGAGCCTGTAGACTTCAGGACCTACTCCATTAGTCTTAACAGTCTCACAGATCTGCAAGAACTCAGTCAAAAACTGATAGGGATCTTCTGATGGAAGTCCATGAAACTTGCAGTTCTATTGCATTAGAGCAACTAATTGAGGTTTTAGCTCAAAATTGTTTGCTCCAATGGCAGGAATTAAGATGCTTCTTCCATCAAACTTGGAAGTAGGTGAAGTATAATCACCAAGCATCCTTCTTGCATTATTGTTGTTGGGTTCGGCTGCCATCTCCTTTTCTTGTTCAAAAATTTCAGCAAGGTTGTCTCTGGATTGTTGTAATTTAGCTTCTCTTAGTTTTCTCTTCAAAGTCCTTTCAGGTTCTGGATCAGCTTCAACAAGAATGCCTTTTTCCTTGTTCCTGCTCATATGAAAGAGAAGAGAACAGAAAAAGAAGAGGAATCCTCTATGTCACAGTAGAGAGGTTCCTTATTGTTAATAGAAGAAGAAAGGGAATAAAGAAAGAAAAATCCAAACACAAAGGTGAGGATAGGGGCAGAGATTTTAGATGAAGAGAAGTGTTAGTGAATGAATAAATAAATAGAATAAGATGAGAGACATAAGTTTTCGAAAATAATTTTGAAAAGGAGTTAATGATTTTCGAAAATTAAGATAGGAAATAAAATTAAAATTAAAATTTAAAACAATTAATTAATTAAAAAGAATTTTTGAAAAAGAGGGAGGTATTTTCGAAAATTAGAGAGAGAAAAGTTGTTAGGTGGTTTTGAAAAAGATAAGAAACAAACAAAAAGTCAAATAGTTAGTTGAAAAAGATTTGAAAATCAATTTTGAAAAGATAAGAAGATAAGAAGATAAGAAGTTAGAAAAGATATATAAAATCAAATTTTTGAAAAAAGATAAAATTTTGAAAAAGATATGATATAAAAGATAAGATAAAAAGATATGATTAAAAAGATATGGTTAGAAAAGATTTAATTTTTTAAAATTAAAATTAATTACTTGACTAACAAGAAACTAAAAGATATGATTCTAGAATTTAAAGATTGAACCTTTCTTAACAAGAAAGTAACAAACTTCAAATTTTTGAATCAATCATATTAATTGTTAGCATAATTTTCGAAAATAAAGATAAAACTAAGAAAAAGATTTTTGAAAAATATTTTAAAAAAATAAATTTCGAAAATTAATAAAAAAATGAAAAAAATTTGATTTTTGAAAAAGTTTTGAAAAGATAAGATTTTTAAAATTTGAAAATTTGACTTGACTTACAAGAAACAACTAATTTTAAAATTTTTTGACTAAGTCAACCCAAATTTTCGAAATTTTGAGAGAAAAAAGGAAAAGATATATTTTTTTATTTTTGAATTTTTTAATGATGAGAGAGAAAAACACAAATATGACCCAAAACATGAAAATTTTGGATCAAAACCAATGATGCATGCAAGAACACTATGAATGCATGAATTTTTGAAAAATGCAAGAACAAGATAAATATGCAATTGACCCCAAACTTAAAACATGACACAAGACTCAAACAAGAAACACAAAATATTTTTGGTTTTTATGATTTTATGATTTTTTTGTATTTTCTTTTATTATTTTCAAAAAATATATAGGAAAAAGAAAATAAGAAATTCAAAATTTTTAATAAGAATTCCAGGAATCTTTCAATATTAGCCTAAAGCTCCAATCCAAGGGTTGGGCATGGCTTAATAGCCAGCCAGCTTTAGAAGATATAAATCAGGCATGTAACAACTGATATTCCAATTAACTTGCCTCTATGCTGATGGTTTTGAAGCCTCAATCCAATTGAGTTAGACATGGCTTTAAAGCGAGCCAAGCTTCAACATACTTTATGAAACACTAGAATTCATTTTTAAAAATTTTGAATAATTTTTCGAAAACAAAGAAAAAATTTTGAAAAATATTTTTGAAAACTTTTTGAAAAGAAAAATAAAAAGAAAATTACCTAATCTGAGCAACAAGATGAACCGTCAGTTGTCCATACTCGAACAATCCCCAGCAACAGTGCCAAAAACTTGGTGCACGAAATTGTTATCATCAACAATGGCACCAAAAACTTGGTAGCGCTCTCAAACGTGAATCACACTTTGTCACAACTCCACACAACTAACCAGCAAGTGCACTGGGTCGTCCAAGTAATACCTTACGTGAGTAAGGGTCGATCACACGGAGATTGTTGGTATGAAGCAAGCTATGGTAACCTTATAAATCTCAGTTAGGCGGATAATAAATGTTATGGAGCTTTCGAATAATAAATAATAAATAAACAGGAAATAAAGATAGAGTTACTCATGTAATTCAATGGTGGGAGTTTCAGATAAGTGTATGGAGGTGCTATGATCCTTCTGAATCTCTGCTTTCCTACTGCCTTCCTTCAATCCTTCTTATTCCTTTCCATGGCAAGCTGTATGTAGGGCATCACCGTTGTCAATGGCTACATCCCATCCTCTCAGTGAAAATGGTCCAAATGCTCTGCCACAGCATGGCTAATCATCTGTCGGTTCTCGATCATGTTGGAATAGAATCCCTTGATTCTTTTGCGTTTGTCATCACGCCCAACAATCGTGAGTTTGAAGCTCGTCACAGTCATTCAATCCCCAGAATCCTACTCGAAATACCACATACAAGGTTAGACTTTCCGGATTCCCATGAATGCCGCCATCAGTTCTAGCTTATACCACGAAGATTCTGGTTAAGGAATCCGAGAGATATGCGCCCGGTCTAAGGTAGAACAGAAGTGGTTGTCAGTCACGCGTTCATAGGTGAGAATGATGATGAGTGTCACGGATCATCACATTCATCATGTTGACGTGCAACGAATATCTTAGAATAAGAACAAGCGGAATTGAATAGAAGATAGTAGTAATTGCATTGAAACTTGAGGTACAGCAGAGCTCTATACCCTTAATCTATGGTGTGTAGAAACTCCACCGTTGAAAATACATAAGTGATGAAGGTTCAGGCATGGCCAAATGGCCAGCCCCCAAACGTGATCAATAGTCTCCTAAGATGAATAATAAAATAAAACTGAGACCAAAGATGTCTAACACAATAGTAAAACGTCCTATTTATACTAGACTAGCTACTAGGGTTTACAGAAGTAAGTAATTGATGCAGAAATCCACTTCCGGGGTCCACTTGGTGTGTGCTTGGGCTGAGCTTGATCTATCCACGAGCTGAGGCTTCTCTTGGAGTTGAACGCCAAGTTGTAACGTGTTTTGGGCGTTCAACTCTGGTTCGTGACGTGTTTCTGGCGTTTGACTCCAGAATGCAGCATGGAACTGGCGTTGAGCACCAGTTTACGTTGTCTAATTATGAATAAAGTATGGACTATTATATATTGCTGGAAAGCTCTAGATGTCTAATTTCTAACGCCGTTGAGAGCGCGGTATTGGAAGTTCTGTAGCTCCAGAAAATCCATTTCGAGTGCAGGGAGGTCAGAATCCAACAACATCAGCAGTCCTTTGTCAGCCTTCTTATCAGAGTTTTGCTCAGGCTCCTCAATTTCAGCCAAAAAATACCTGAAATCACAGAAAAACACACAAACTCATAGTAAAGTCCAGAAATGTAAATTTTACATAAAAACTAATGAAAACATCCCCAAAAGTATCTAGATCCTACTAAAAACTACCTAAAAACAATGCCAAAAAGCGTATAAATTATCCGCTCATCACTGCTCCACATACACTTCTCTATCTATCACACCATTCAAAAATGCACATTTCACATCCATTTGATATAATTTAAAACCACAAAATGCAACATAGGCTAAGAGAAGTCTTTCTGGCTTCCATTCGGGCAACAGGGGCAAAGGATTCATCAAAGTCTATTCCTTCTTCTTGGTCGTATCCTTGTGCCACAAGCCTTTCCTTGTGTCTTGCAATGCTGCCATCTTCTCCTAACTTGTTCCGAAATATCCACTTGGTGCCGGTCACTTTCTTTCCACTTGGCCTTGGAACCAAAGTCCACACTTGGTTCTTCTCAAACTCAAGAAGCTCATCCTCCATTGCTTTAACCCAAGAAGGGTCACTAAGAGCTTCCTTGACATTTTGAGGCTCTATTTGTGAAAGAAGGGCAATGTTTGATCCTTCATTTTCCTTTCTAGTGGAAGACCGAGTTTGCACTCCATGAGAGACGTCCCCAATGACAAATTTCTCAGGATAATTCTTCAAGAATCTCTATTCACGAGATCTGGTGGACTTGGAGGCAGATTCAGTCACCAAGGGATTCTGGGTACTGCTGGTTTCAGGATTTTCTTCAGATTCATGAGACAAAATGGAATTGTCTCTCAAATTTTTAGCAGCTATAGCATCTAGTTCAGCTAGTCCAGAATTTCCATTCTCTTTATTCAGAGCAGTTTCATTGTCCTTTTGAACTTAATTCTCTGCATCATAATCTTCCAAAATACTTTGCACCAAGTTAGTATCACAAAATGTAACATGTATGGACTCTTCAATAATTCTAGCATCTTGATGATAAACCCTATATGCTTTACTAGTTGTGGAATATCCTACAAACAAACACTCATACGCCTTTGGATCAAATTTACCCAAATTATCCTTGTTATTTAAAACAAAACATTTGCATCCAAAGATGTGTAAGTAGTCTAAGTTTGGTGGATAGCCTTTCCAAAGTTCATAAGGGTTTTCTTTAAAAATTTCTTTATGATTGTTCTATTCAAAATGTGGCAAGCCGTGTTAACTGCTTCAGCCTAAAGGAATTTTGGAACATTACTCTCACAAAGTATAGCTCTTGTCATCTCTTGTATGCTTCTATTTCTTCTTTCTACAACACCATTTTGTTGTGGTGTCCTTGGACAAGAGAAGTTGTGAGCACTACAAGAAAAAAGGCCTGTCGGCACCCTTTTTTCTTGCCATGCTTTTAAAGCGTGCCCAAAGGTAGTCTATGGGCACGCTTTTGCGAGGGTGGCCACTGATTTGTGATTTGGCCACACTTTTTTTGCCATGCTTAAAAAGCATGGCCATAGAGAGAAATCGGCGCGCTTTTACGAGGGTTGCCAAATTCTTGTATTCGAGATATTCCAAATTCTTCACAAAAGGATTCAAATAAATTATTTTCAAATTCAGTTCCATGATCACTTCTTATAGAAGAGATCTTTAAATCCTTTTCATTTTGAATTTTCTTGCAAAAAGGTTCAAAGGTCGAAAAGGCTTCATTTTTGTGTGCAAGAAATAAAACCCAACCAAACCTAGTATAATCATCTACAATCACTAAACCATAATGTTTACCACCTAGGCTTTGAGTTCTTGTTGGACCAAATAAATCAATGTGTAGCAACTCAAGTGATCTTTTAGTAGAGATGTCTTCCTTTGGTTTAAAAAAACCTTTTGTTTGTTTTTCCATTTGGCAAGCATCACAAGTGATGTCTTTGTCAAACTTTATCAAAGGAAGACCTCTTACTAATTCTTTCTTTACAAGTTTGTTTATTTGAAACATACTTGCATGGCCCAATCTCTTGTGCCATAGCCACTTTTCAGATTCTTTAGAGTGAAGACACGCTGCATTTTGATCCTTTAGTTCATCAAGAGTAAGTCCATACATATTATTAAAATGCTTGGCAACAAACATCACTTCATTTGCCTTTTCATTAACAATACAGCATTCAAGTCATTTGAAAGTCACTAAATATCCTAAATCACACAGCTGACTTATACTCACAAGATTGTGCTTCAAACCACATACCAAAAGTACATCATCAATGAAAGTAGATTGCTCATTACCTACTTTTCCAACAGCAATAATTTTACCTTTACCATCATCTCCAAAGGTCACAAAACCTCCATCATACTTATTTAGTTTGATGAAGTAAGTTGACCTTCCAGTCATGTGCCTTGAACATCAACTATCCATATACCACATGTCCTTTTTGTTCTTGGATGCTAGGCAAATCTCATCAAGATTGTTGTTTCCAGCCATGAAACAGTCTTTGTCTTCACCTTCTAATTCTTCTCCTTCATTTGAGTCGTTCTCAAGATCCTCCCAAGCTGCCATGAGCACTCTCTTCCTTTCCTTCTTTCCTTTGTCCTCCTATTTAAGCTTTGGACAGTTTAGCTTGAAGTGTCCAGCCTCCTTGCAGTGATGGCACGTCACCTTGCTCAAGTCGATCTTGTGCTCCTTTGAACTTGAACCCTTATATTTTCCCTTGTTCTTCATCATCCTTCTAAATCTCCTAGCAAAATACAAAAGCTCATCATCTGAAATACCATCACTAGACTCACTCTCTTTTGGTTCTATTTGTGATTTGAGGGCTATTCCCTTTTTCTTTGAGTCTTTGTTTGTGTGTGTGGTTTCATAGGCAAGGAATTTTCCTCTCAACTCATCATAGGTTATGGGGCTTAGGTTGTTGCTCTCGGTTAGGACAGTGGCAGTGGTTTCCTATTCTTTTGTGAGGCTTCTAAGGAGTTTTCTCACCAAGGTTTATTCTGCATAGTTTGTACCCATAGCATCAAGGTTGTTGATTATGATTGAGAATCTCTCAAACACTTCATCAATGCTTTCTCCATCCTTCATATTAAACATCTCGTACTCTTTTTGCAGTATATCAATCCTCGTTTCTTTGACTTGTTTAGTGCCTTCGTGTGTAACCTAGAGTTTTTCCCATATTTCTTTAGCTTTCTTACATCTAGACACCTTCCAGTACTCTTCAAAGCTGATAGCACAGTGAAGAAGGTGGATTGCTTTAGCATTCAGCTCTATCTTCTTCTTATCATCTTCATTCCATTCAGCTTCTTCTTTTGGAGTCACCACTCCATCAGCACTTATTTTTGTTGGGATCTTGGGACCGTTCACAACGATCTTCCATATGTTGTAGTTAATAGACTGGATGAATATCCTTATCCTTTCTTTCCAGTAGGCATAGTTCTTCCCGTTGAAGAAAGGTGGCCGGTTTTTTGACTGGCCTTCAGTGAAGGTGTAGGCAACTGTGGTTGTGCCCAAGTTGTTCACCATTAGATCTTTGCTCCAAGCGGTTAAGCTCGATTCTTGAGACCTTAGCTCTGATACCAATTGAAGGTTGTGGTAGGCTTAGAGAAGGGGAGGTTGAATCTATGCCTTCCTTTTTAAGTTGCTGTTATGACCTTTTAAATTAAACTTTCAATTCTGATTCTATTTGTACTCAGCAGTGGAAATTTATGAGACAATTTATTTTTGTCTCATGAATATCAGAAAATAGAACACAGCAGAGAAGAGAAAAGCTAACACCAGCATATATCCTGGTTCGGTTGCCTTGTGCTATGCAACTTACGTTCAGTCTCCTCCACAACAATGGAGGAATTTCTACTATAGTTAAAAGTATTACATACACCAATTTCACACTCAAGTTCTAACCTAACTTGACATTGGCTATGCTAACACCTAACTAGTCACTCTTAGTGCTAACCCAACTAAGAAAGGGATACCTAACAGATACAAGATACAAGACACTTAAACAACCTAAATAAATCAGAAAATAACTCTAGGCTTTTCTCTCAAGTGTATCACTCAGCCTTTTTCCACTCATGGCTTTTACTTGAGCTTTCTCACAATGCCTTTTCTCACAAGAAATTATAGAAAAATAAACATAGAAAAGTACATCACAATCTGTAAAACATGAAGGAGATTGACTTCATCAACAGCCTTTTAGCTATGTGCATAACCAGATTCACAAACCTCAAATTGAGTTCTTTAGTATTGGCCGAATGCTTCTTTAAAAGAAAGCATTATCCAAGTAGAGGAACTTCTCTTCAGAACACAACTCACAAACTCTGGTTTTATCTCCTTAGTTCTGAATGAGCAGAAAGTCTTCTTTTATCTCCTTGTATGTTGCTTGGTTGCTCTTCCTAGGTCAACTTCTTGAGCCTTGAGCTTCACTAACCCACTGTCTCACTTTTTTCGATTAATCCTCACAATGGAAACTTTGCTTCTGACCTTCCTTGGTTGACCGAAAGCCACTTTAACAGCAGAAAAGATTTATTCAATATTAAACCCAGATCTTGACCATTGAAACACAACTCGGTCCCCAAGACATATTCTCAACCGTTGATGCACAGCAGTGAGGAACAAAAATCCTCTTTTCCATATAACCCGAAATGGAGTGGTAGAGAGTTGAAGATGAAGAGAAGAAAGTGTGTTGCATGTAAAAGGAAATGGGTTACCTTTAACCTAAGCTTGATTTGGTTTGAAATGGGTGATTAGACTTCTGAGTTTCAAGCTTGGACTTTCTCTTTCTTGCTTCTTTGATGATCACCTTAGGGAAGAAGCTTTCTCTTTCTCTTTCTCACTTTTCTGAGTTTGTGATTTGACATGGTCAGAGAAGAGAAGAACGTTGAGTTGGTGAAAGTAAATGAGAGGGATTTGAAATCAATTCGGGCTTGGATCGGGTTCTACTCAAATTCAGCCCATTAGTTATCTTGCTTTGATTTCTTTGGGCTTTCCTTGCTTTATAGCCCGCCAACCTTGTTTCTTGATTTCAATCAGTTTGGGTTGCTTGCTTTTATATTAGGTTGTTGCAATGTTGAGTTTTGGCCTGCAACACTAAATAATTAGTAATATGCAATTATAATTAATCAACAATAATTATTTATTTTGCCCAAATTAATATTTGTCATCACTAATTAAATTTATTAATTTCTTATCTCAATAGAAGAGTTAAGCTAATTCAAAAAAAATGAAGTTTGAACTCTTGTACCTCTCCTAAATTTTAAGAAGGTAATCGATACCAAGTGGATCTTTAGAAATAAATTGGGTGAGGATGGTAATGCGGTTCATAACAAGACTAGATTAGTGGCCCAATGTTACGATCAAGAAGAGGGCATTGACTTTGATAAGTCATTTGCTCCGGTAGCTTGAATGGAAGCAATAAGATTATTTCTTGCATATGCTTCCCATAAAGGCTTCAAACTCTTTCAAATGGATGTCAGTGTGCATTTTTGAATGTCTTTATTGATAGAGAAGTATATGTAGCTCAACCCCCAGTTTTGAAAACAAAGTTTTTCCAAATCATGTCTTTACACTTGCAAAAGCTCCTTATGATTTGAGACAAGCTCCTAGAGCTTGGTATGAAAGGCTTAGTGCCTTCTTGTTGCAAAATAATTTTCAAAGGGGTGCTACGGATACTACTCTATTCATCAAAGAATCTAATGATCATTTCTTGCTTGTCCAAGGGTATGTGGATGACATTGTGTTTGGTTCGGCAAATAAAACCTTGTGTGAAGAGTTTGGAAAAATAATGAATAGTGAGTTTGATATGAGCATGATGGGAGAACTAACATTCTTCCTTGGACTTCAAATCAAACAAACTCCTAGTGGTATTTTTGTTCACCAAGGTAAATATGCCAAGGAGTTGGTGAAAAAATTTGGTTTAGAAAATTCCAGACCAATAGGTACTCCTATGCATCCAAATACCAAACTAGACAAGGATGAAAATGGGAAAGATGGTGATGAAACTAGGTATAGATGAATGATTGGATCTCTCATGTATCTCACATGCTCTAGACCGGACATAGTTCAAAGTGTGGGTGTATGTTCTCGTTTTCAATCTCAACCTAAGGAATCACATCTTTCAGCTGTAAAAAGGATCATTAGGTACATAAAAGGAACATCTGATCTTGGTTTGTGGTATCCTAGTACTAATGAATTTTGTGTAGTTAGATATTGTGATGCAGATTTTTCCGGTGACCGTGTGGATAGAAGAAGTACATCGGGGATGTGTTGCTCTCTTGGACAATCCCTAAATGTATGGTCAAGTAAAAAATAAGCCACTATTGCTATATCCACTGCTGAGGCTGAATACATCTCAACTTCTTCTTGCTGTTCACAATTAATTTGGCTTAAAACTCAGCTTGCCGATTATTAACTGAAAATTGATAGTATTCCCTTACTTTGTGATAATATGATTGCAATAAATATTTCTAAAAATCATGTGTTACATTCAAGAACTAAGCACATTGAGGTTTGGTATCATTCTATAAGAGAACATGTGCAAAAGAGAACTATTGAGATTTAATTTGTAAAATCAGAAGATCAATTGGCTGATATCTTCACAAAACCAGTATGTGAAGATAGGTTCTGTAAACTAAGAACTGCTCTAGGAATAATTGATATTAAATCTGTGGAGAAATTGTGACTAATGATTTTTTGAGTATTGATCTGTCTCGCAGGTTGCAGGGAGACAAAACTAGGAAAATAATAAACTCCTCTATAAAGCTTGAGAAAAGCCCAAAAACTCTCTGTGATATGAAACTAGAAATCTGTTTCAAATGGCCTAGTATGCCTCCATATCACCACCATTGGGCCTATGTAAGACAAGCTTTGTTTAAATGATATGGGCTTCATACTAATATTATAAAATGTTTTTAATTAATTTTGGTTCAAGTCTTTCCTCTTTCTTCTCTATTTCAAGTCATATCAATCAGAAACCTTTTCAATCTTTCATGATATGTCACTTCAAAAATCGTAGTTTTTTTTTTAATTTCAAACCTTTCCTTGAAAACTGTTTCATTAAACCTTTTAAAGAGAAGTTTTTCAATGTGCATTAACAACGGTTTCTCTTTCAAGATAACCTATCTCTTCTCCACTACCCATCTTCAACGCTCTCTCTCCCTTCCACCTTTTCTTCTCTTACTCAATATGAGAAAGAAAATAGCTACCAAAAGAAGCACGGGCTCATACATCCCTGCAATCCTTCTCACTCAAAACAACTTCAATCTCATACTCACATACATATTCATTCTCATTCATCCTCTTCTCAATCTCCTCAACAAACTGAATCCATGGCAAGGAAAACTGTTCATCCCAAGGGTTCCTCTGCTCACAAGGGAGTCGAATCTTCTCGTGCAAAGAGTGGAAAAGGAAAGGGGCCCATGCACGAAGAAGAGCATCCACCCTCTCCTCCTCCACGTCCTATTTCTCATCCTTCGGGGATGCTCTGCTCCATGCAGCCGTCCTGCAATGGGTCCCAGATGGTCTATTCTTCATAATACCAGGGAGCCTCCAAACCTTGATTCACTTGACTTTAAAAACAAGTTTGGTAAACTATCCCATTCTCACTATGATCCTCATTGTTTTACTTACAGCTCAGATTATGAGTTCAATTAGCAAGTTATTTCAAAACGAACACTTTATTCTACCTTTGTGACTGATATTGATGCATTGGCTAAAAGGGCATAGATTACAGAAGTAATTTTCAATCTCTAAAATGGAACAACATTTTTAAGATTCGAAAACTTGTTTATCCAAATCTGGTTAGAGAATTCTAGTCATGAGGGTGAACTCTACTCATATGTCAGGGGTACTCAATTTTTTTTAACATGAGCACCATAAGTCAAGCCCTCGGCAATCAAGACATAGGGGTGAGTGTTTACATGACTGAAAAATAGGATAATCATGTTGGTGTTTCTTATCAAAATGCTTTGGCTAGAATCTGTGAGAACTTTTCACTCATGGATGGTATGACCCCCACTCACAGGACCCTAGGTCCTGTTAGGGCTCAACTACATCGTATTATGACTCATATCATCATACCTCAAAGCAGGTCTTACCAACGGGTGATGGTTTGTGACTGTCTAGTGCGTTATGCCATTCTGAACTCTATTCCTATTTCATTTGCATATCTCATGATCCGCCATATGTGGGACTGTGTCAAAAGTGAGAAAAATAATTATCTTCCTTATGGAATATTTTTGACTTGTTTGTTTGAATATTTTTCAATTGATTTAAGTAATGTGCCCATAGAAAACAAAGTCTCTTCTCTCAAAGGCGGTGGTGCAACAAAACAAGCTAAAGGAAAAAGTCACAAGGGTGCTAAGGCTTCAGCCATGAATGAAAGTGAAGATGAAAGCCTTCCCTCTCCTTCAGTAGCTGGTACCTCTGACTCACACAAATACCTGATCTCTGGAATTGTTAAAGACGTTCTTTAAGAGTTCATCTTCATGACCAAATAGATGGTTAGATCAAGCAAAGAATAGCGTTAGATTGCACTGCAAAATGAAAAATCCTTGATGAAATCCCATGATCGAATTGAGGTATTTTTGAAGCATCTTGATTCGCTCGATGAGGACCAGGTAATGTCAGACAAAGATGAAGATTTTTTGGAAACTGAGGAAGAGGACCCTGATGCCTAGTCTTGCTCCCTGCTGCCATTGAAAGTTTAATATTTTGTTGCTTCTAGGTTCTGAACTCTGATAACTATTTTCTAGCTCTATTCAGATATTTTTTGGATGACTGTAATAACTTTAGACACAATAACTCTGTTTGATATGCATGGTTTGCTATTTTGCTTTGTTAATTGCTGTGTTTCATTGCAGGCTTCCCTCCTTGATAACAAAAGGGGGAGAAAGTGTAAAAAATGAATGGAAACAATATGGGTTTCAATGATGGTTGAATGCCGTCTCTGGTTCTGTTGTGATGAAAATTAATTATTTCATCTTTTTTGCTCTAATGGTTGAATGCTATCTTTTTGTGATAAAAATTAATTTTTTGCTCTGTTAGTAAGCTTTAGCTTTGATCATGAACACGGGCTGTACATATTAGTTAATGATTGGTTTTCTGTGCTCTTAATTGTTATGATCATGCTCTGAATTCAGATCTGAATCTATTGAACATTAGCTCTGACCTATGATCCTCTCAAGGTTGATCAAAGCGAATACTCAGAGGGAGCAAAGTGATCAAAAGAAAAGGGGAGCTTGATGATCAAAAGACAAGGGGAGTGATATAAATCATCAAAAGAAAATTTTTGTTCCTAAATTCCTTTCAATTCATTTTTAATAATGTTTGTCATCAAGGGAGAGATTGTTGAATATGAAAAACTAATATTTGATTAAAGTGATAAACAAATATTATTAGGTAGTTATCAATTGTTTGTGTAATATGTTTGATTTAGTGTGTAGGAAAATAAATGAATTAACTAGCCCCAAGGAACAAATAAGCAAGCCCACATCTACAAATCTTACTCAATACCAATTTAGCCATAACAACAATTTGATCCAAGAATTAAATTGCTGAACCTTGAGGAAGAAAGAAAACTAAAAAGGCCCAAAGAGAAGATCCAAGCCCGTTCGGCTAAGTCACCTAAGCCTAACTCACGAAAACTTGAATCCCAAGAACAATTCATTTTAATTTCATCTTACTTCCACCGAAAGCCAAACTCTCTCTTCTCTCTCCTCTCTCTTTCTCATCGGTCACGTCACTCGCTCAACAAGGAAGAAAGAAGGAAATAAAAACTACAGAAGCTAGGTTGTGGTGAAGAACAAAAAGGTGGTTTCCAAATCTAAACAAGAGGAAGGGCTACGACCAAGAAGCTATTCTCATTCGGTGAGAGAACGTCAAAGGATTCTTTTTCCATTTGTACTACACCAAGGAACCATGAAGAAATCTACCAAACCTTAAGCATAGATCAAGCAACCATGGAGAAAATAAATTCAAATCCAGTCAAAAATTCATCCATGGTCCAACTCCAAACTTGGGGACAAAGAAACAATCCACGGTCAATATTGAAGAAACTTGAAGAAAATGGTTGAGAAAGATTGGGTAGGTTGCATGCAACAGAATCAAAGCTCTCTCTCTCCTTTGACCAAGCCGCTGCAAGCTTTGAGGATTGAAGAAGAAGACAGTATTGGGTTTGAACTTGATTCAACCTTGGAAGCTTCACTTTTCTATAATAAGGGTGAATGGCCAAGGGTTGAAGGTAAGAGAGTAGAACGAAGTACTAAGTTCGATTTTCATAGCTACCTAAGCTGTTTTGAGGTCTTCTCCTACATGGCTTACATGTTGTATCTCTTTTTTTTAGTTTAGTCTGTCTGAGTCTCATTGAAAAAGGCAAACATGGTGAGATTTGTAAGAAAAAACCAATGAGAGGTAAAAGGCAGTGAGTTAAACTAGGAGAAAAAACCATAACATGTCTCAGCTTTTCTTTGTACGTCTTTCTGTTTTGTATCTTGATCCTGTAGGGATTCCCTTGCAAGTTGGGTTAGCACTTTGCTGTTGAAAGCTAGGTTAAGTCCTACTCAAATTCAGATTGGGTTAGAATCTGGATTTGTCCCAAATAGGATTGGGTAGATCCTAGGGAATTATTAGTGTTTGTAATCTTGTGAAAAAGATAGTGAAATTCCATCATTATTGTGATAGAGACTGGATGTAGGTTACATTGCACTGAGTAGCTGAACTAGGATACATCTGTGTGTCACTCTTTCTTCTCTACTCCATTTCTGTTTTTGTAAATTCAGGGGATAAAAAGGTGAGTCTCTTACCTCGATAGGAGGCAAAAGTAAAAATACCTCCTTAGGTCTTTTAATAAAGCAAAAGTGATAGTCAGAAGGAAAGGAGGCCAATATTCAACCCCTTCTCTTGGCTAGTGATAACCATCACGATAGATGAGACTCATCAGTCATAGGGCAGGCATACATCATATGCATTTGTCTGTTTGTTTTGGTTTGCATTCTTGGGTTTTCCTATTTGATATCCATGCTTAACTTCTATATGCTTTGTTCTCTATATTTGTAAACTACCTGTGTTTTCCTTGTTTACATTGTTTGTCTGTGCAACTGAGATGCCCCTTGTCTAGAGGTAGAGTGACGAGGGTAGTTCTATTGGTATCTCGGAGGGCTGGAGGAAAGATGGTAAACTTAGGGACTTAGGTTAGAATTGTGATAAAACCAGGAATCCTTAAACTTGGATACCTTGCCTTTTTTATGGTCTTAAATTTTAGTTTTAAGTTTGAATCTTTTGTCAGAAATTCTAGGATCGCCTTCGGCTTTTCTGGGACATTATATGTTAGTTATGTGGGCACTGTTACCATGCTAAGAACCTCTGGTTCTTACCCCATACATATTTTGTGGTTTTCAGATGCAGGACGTGAGGCACATTGTTGAGGCATTCTGAAAGTTTCTGAAGTGAAGGATTTTAACTTTTTGGAGATTCTATTTTGTTTTTGATATATATATATATATATATATATATATATATATATATATTATGTTTTATCCCTCTTAGAGGTTGATTTAGAGAAATAGGTTTTGTAAACAGTATTTTGGGTCTTTTTGGGGTTCTCATGTATATATGTAGATATGTTTATATGCTCTGTCTGGTTTTAACTTCGCAAGCCAGGTTAGAAGATTTGTTATATGTATCTTGGAACTCTCTTGTATATATATTCATGCTTAGTTTACTCTTATCTTGCTTTGGTTATGTTAACGTTTACGAGAGTGCTGCGCCTTTTCTGTTTAACGCTTTTGTCTTAACTTTCCTTCAAAGGCTCCTAGATAAAACTTCTTTTAACTATATTGTATATAAGATTTTACTTTTAGAGATCGTAATACCTCACCACCTCCGTTTTATGACTTAAGCATAAGACTCTGTGTGGTAGGGTGTTACATCGAGCATAACAATTGGAATATTAAGGTGTTACAGTGAACACTCCTAATAGAGTAATGACTTGACAACCAAGTTACTCATTCATAATTTTTAGTATTTTTGTATTTACTTTAACGAACAAATATTTATAACTTGCTATAATAATATTTATAGTGAAAAATGTTATATTGTTATTTATAATTGTGGATACATACTCATATTTTTCCTTCTAATTTTAGGTCTATGAATAACATACATGTTCTATTATTGCGTGGCATACTTAAAAGCAACAAATTGGATAGAGACAATTATGAAGATTGGTATCACAACTTGAGAATGATTTCATGGATGAAAGGTTTGTTGATAAATTTAATAAGTCTACCATGATGCCCCTAGTTCCTAAAGAAGGTGAAAGTGTTGATAATGAGACAAACAAGGCTTGTGAAAAGTATAATAAAGATTGCCTTATTACCAAATGTATCATTTTAACATCTATGAGTTTCGATCTTCAGAGGCAACATCAAGATATAGATCCGTCAACTATGGTTCAATATCTTAAAAATATGTATGGTGCACAAAGCAAGATAGCTTGATATCAATTGTCAAAGGCTTTTAGATCCACCTTGGCTTTGTGGACTTTCCCGTTGAACCTCATATCTTTAAGATGATTGATCTTATTGAACAACTTAAGAAGTTGGGATGAGCAGTCTCTTCCAAAAACTATTTCAATATTCATTGTTAGTCTTAATATAATTAAAGTAAGTTATGATCTACATAAGATGCTCAACATGTTAATTGATTATGAGAATCAAATTGTATCCGAAAAAAATAAAAGAGTTGTTATAATAGTTGACAACTCTTCTAAGAAGAAAAAAAAGTGAAAAGGAAAAGAAAATGGAAAGCATAATCCCAAAAAGAAACCCGCTACACCTAAAGGTGTTGTGACAAAACTCAAGGATAAAAAAGAAAAAGCTAGCTAAAATTATGCTGAATGTTTTTATTCAAAAGATAATGGTAATTGAAAAAGAAATTGTAAGAAGTACCTTGTTTTTCTAAAAATCAAAGAAGATGAGACATGCTTGAAAATTATATTCATGATTTTCTTTAGCTAGAATTAATTCTTCTAAATGAGTATTACATATGGAGGTGACCATATTGCAGGGACTACAAGTAAGTAGGTGGTTGAAAAAAGGAGAAATTTATTTTCAGATTGGAAACAGAACAAATGTTGCTACTACAACTTTAGGATCGGTTTTCTTAGTAATGCCTACGAACAAGACACCAGTATTAGAGAATTGTCATTATGTTTTCAAATTTTTTTGCAAATTAAATGTTATTTTTATTTCTTTGTCAGACAAGAGTGGGTTTCATTTTAAATTAAAAATGACATTTGCTCTACTTATTTTGATGATGATTTAATGTAAATGACTATATTCAATATGACATTTATATCTTTCTCTAATTTAGATAGTAATTCTTATATGTATGTTTCTACTCTTAAAAGAGAAAGGGATAATCAAATAAGTGAATCATATATTTGTCATGGTAGGTTTGTCATATAAGGGAGAAAAGGATCTTAAAAAAAAAAGTTATCTTGAAAACTATAATTATAAATCATATTCAACTTGTGAAATTTAGTCTCAGAAAAAATGACAAATTCTATTTGTTGGACTTGGAGAAAGAACTACAAAATTATTGAGATTGATACATACAGATATTTGTAGACTTATAAAAATTTAAGTCAAAGAAAGATATTCTTATTTTTATCACCTTCATTGATCATATGTCTAGATATGATTTTTTATATCTTATGAAATATAAATCTGGATCATTTGAAATGTTTAAATTTTTTCATAGTAAAGTTAAAAAACAAACAAGTAAAATCACATCTCTATAATTTAAATTGATTATTAGGAGAGACATGTATATCGTTATATCTCTGACAACCCTCACTTATGAACACATATTTTTAAGGGACTATAAGATCATTGTTTTTACTGCCGTCGCTACATACTAGTTCCCTTAACATTGTAATAATAAAAGAAAAAACAACAATTTGTATCATAAACTTTATAAATACTGACAAAAGTACTCGTAAAAAAAAATTAACATTATAACCGTAAAAGATAGATTCCGTGGGATAATGCCAAATCCTAAAATTTTGCCTATATAGAGTTGAAATTTCTCGCCAAAAAGGATAATTCCCTTTTCTTTTTTGTAATCCGCTTCCATATAATTTTTTGACTTTTTTTAATACATTCAAAAAAATTAATATATCTAAACCTGTTTTACATCTAATTACTTTAGTTTTTTAATGTGTAAAAAAACCAAAACAATTATTTTAAAATGGAGAGAATATTACAAAATCATAGTATCAAAATAAATTAATTAACATGCAAGTTACACGGTTTACAAAAATATAATCAAATATTTGACAGAAATAATAATTAGAAGAGTGCTAGAAGACCAGCAGATTTTGTTATTTGTACCCATCAATTAATCATCAATAGTATTTTTAATGGTGGGAAAATTCATCTAATAGTGAAGAATTATTCTTTTTTCTTTTGCTGGCCAAGTGCTGGACAAATTTTAATAAAAATGGTGGCCCTCTCGACTTTTTCATAATGACTATTGAGTGAGTAAAAATTAAGCAAATTTAACTTATATTAAAATTCAATGATATATATCAATAAAGCATCTAATTGTAATATAATCCTGAGCATTTTTTTTTTTCTTTGCAGAGAAGCAATTTGAATTTATTTTTTGCTTATAACTCCTGGCGAAGAACAAAACAAGGCATTTGACAAGGTCCAACTTCAAGTCTTATGAATCACTGCTCTTAGAAAGGGAAACGTCTAGAAAGTTAAATAAGGGAAAATTGTTTAATACAGAGAGCCAGATCCACCATTACTAAGGAAACAATCATGCGGGAGAATATCAAAAACAGAAAATGCAGGTGTCCCACAAAATACGTAGTTCCAACTTCCAACCACTCCAAATCCTCACAGCAGTAACTTAGGAGTTAGGAGTATTATTCACATACCAGGCAGGCCTGCAGTGCCTCCATGTACCTGGTAGGCCCCTCAATTTTTCTGATGGATTCCATCCCCCTTAAAATATCCAAGATAATTTATTATTCACGATTTCACAGAAAAAAAAATATTGTTATATGCTTCTTTCAATTACATTGATTCATTCTCCATTTAATTACGAGACCAAAATCATTAAGTCTCACACTCCGTCAAATGATAGAGGCGAGTCTATTATATATGCAAAAAGATGCGGGTACAAAAAAAAATTCTACATGGTAAATGAACCTCGAGCTCTAATGTTGATGCGATTATTTTTCAGTAAAAAGCATGAAGAAAGAGACATTAAAAACAGGAGAAGTTGTCACTGTTAAGCGGACTAACATGAAGCTGGACGCATGTCCCCTCCAAATTTATATGCTCAAAATTCTCGTAGAGTTCGAGTTAATACGAATTAGTCCCCACATGTCAAGTCAATGATATGAAACCGAAAATAATGACTTGTTTTCACTCATCTTTTGGTGTGTTCCACGTATTCCATATAAGCATATATCAATAACAATAGCGATGAAGACGCCAGCACAGCAATAACAACCACCAACGTCTGGCGCTAATTTAGAAAGTTTATGATATGAATGCTAATGCCATACAAAAATTTTTAAAGTAAAGCCAATCAGCAATCAATCAATCAATCAACCAATAACATCTAATCAAAATAAAAGCACCACACACGGTAAGAGTGCACATGCTAAAGAAGCAAACCCACCTAACAACCTTTTTATCCTTCAATTTGATGATGGTCTTCGATTCAATTTTACAATCAGCACCAGACACATCAGACAAACACACGGTCCCTCAAATCCAATCATAGAAGCACCCCTTTTGTTTGATCCAATTCAATAAATTGAGAGGACGTTTGGGCATATGCTAACTTTTAAATATCATATTATTATATTGTTCTCATGAATCTTGATGATAACTGTATATCAGAATTCAAACAGAGAAAGTGGTAATCTAAGATATAGACTAAACATAAACGAACTCAAGATTCTGGCAGTAATTGTCAGAGAGGATCACATGTTTGAAGTATTCACTGTTCAGATGCTAATATATAGAACCAATTGTCTATGCGTCAGGACCTCTGCAAAAATAAAAAACCACTGACAGAGGCTGCAAATTTGCACACTGCAGAAACAAATTGCATATATACATCCTATAGATTGAAGGGAACTTAAGACAAAAAGCTGCAAAACAATGATACTAGGATCTGTTATACCATGAATGGGATGTATCACATGTCTAGATTAATTATTTTGGAATTAAGGAAGAGTAGAGAACGGCAGAAAGTTAAATGGTAGGGGATATATTACAAAAATAGAACTGAAGCAATAGTAGTTGAGGAATGAATGATGAAGAATCTCAGACCATGTATTTACAAAATGTAGCTACTAATGCCTCCAAATTATGAGTGTGATAATCAAGATGCAAATGCACTAAAATATCCAGGATTCAGGGCTTCATTACCCACTGAAAACAAATTAGGAAGAATCCATTCTCAGTCCAGGCAGGCACAAGTTCAATGTACTCCATGTGATCCTAAATCATTAGAAGTTAAGAGGCGTACAACCATCAGACTCCATCATTATCCATCTAATAGAAGTTCAACCAAGCATGTTAAATTTAGTCAAAGTTTTCCACTTAGAACTAATCATTCCATTGCTTTCATTTTAAGTCCCACAGAGGGGGAAGGAGAGAGATCTAATGGTTAAATAGTACAGACAAAACTATGATAAGCAGGGGGCAGGGGGCAGGGAGGATGGCTAACCTTCACAGTTGTCAATGTAAAGCTATAAAGCATGGCAGTGCCAGCTTACCAGCATATTCGCGTGTCCGACATGTGTCCAATAAAAAAATATTTTTTATTTGTTTTTCGAATTGAACACTGCTCGGACACATGGGAGACATAACATGGACATGTTTTTTATTTTCCTTATTTTTTTTTCTATTTTGATAGACCAGCTCAAATATTAAAACACGTAACCCAGTATCCAACATCAAACCAGTATAATCTATTTTTGGAGACTACACTCATTGTCAATGTAGAAGATAAAACTTTAGATGATCAATCTAATTGATTTCCATTTTGTTATGGCTAGTTCTACTAGACATGTGCTTGCACATGCCTTTCTGGTAGAGGCACAAAAATAACATGTATTGACACAAGACTTACGGAAAGAGGCATAGAAATATTAATCTTGATAATTTGAAATTTATAAATGGTAAGTCTTAAATATTATACACAAGAAGATTACCAGTTTTGAAGCTATTTCGTTAAAACTTTTCGTATATGTATGTATCTATCATGTGTGTATGTCATATCAATGTCCTAAAGCTTTAATAATTTGGTATATGTCAGAGTTAGTGTCAATGACTAAATGCTTCATGTGAAGCCTGGCTCATATGCAAATATCTGAAAAGTGAAAATAAAAAGAAGGGGGAAAATAATGCACGTAAAAGAGTTGGTTAACAACCTTCTCCATGAACCTCATCCTTAATTCTCCATGATTAACAAACAAGAAGAATCTTCCTAATCATTAACGTCTGAAATAAGCTTTATACACACAATAGAAAAACCGTAATCATGAAGAATATCAATCACCAATTCAAGAATAAATATGTTAATAATGTTTTATCATTTAACTCTTTCACTTTCCTATGACAAATAAATCCTATTCATAATACATTACCAAAACACTTAATTTAGTAACCCTTGGTTTCTCCTTCCCATTTATTGCTTCCAAATGTACTCAATTTTCTCTCACACAACTCTGCTGGCTCATAATTGGGACAAAGGCCATACAACATTTGAAAATTGAAATAGACATTAAAATGTAGTCCCATTCCCCATCTTTTGTTCCGATTAATTATTTTATTTGGCTATGCCATGTGAATTCTGAAAAGAAAGAAACGCTTCCCCAGGCTGAAACATATGGACAAAATAAAATGGATTGTACAAGTACATAAGATGATCCGAATTGTATGGATGCTCAACCTAGATTATAAGGAAATAAAATAAATTGAGGTGAACAAAGGAGAAGTAAAAAAAAATCAACCACCATGCTATGTGTAGACAAAAAATCAGCTATCAAATCATTCATCTGTATAGAATACATATTAAAATACAAAATACACATTGAAAATGACTTAAACAACACATGTATGTATGCACAAATAATAGTAGCTGATTTTATTTTCCTTTTGTTGAAAACGGGAAAAATAAAAATACGTTCATGAAACAGATAATTAGTAACAACAGCATCCTAAAGAATGGTATATCTAGGTATTTTCAACGAATGACTCATTTACTGCATACATAAAAAAGAAAAAGAGAAGAAAAAGAAGAAAAAACACACGCACACACTATACTAGAAATGTTTGCTCAACCAGAATCACATCATCCAGCCAGCACCATGATTTTCGAAAAAAATTTTGGATTAGGCCTTTCTAGTTGTGTTGCATTGCTCGATAGAAAAAGGTTCTAGACATCTGGAATAAAGGAATAAACAATAAGAAGCCCTTGAGTATCATACTAGAGAAAAAGAATAATTTTTCTTACGAACAATTATAGTTACAACCATTTTGGCAAAGCAATTTTCACTTGTCAGGAAACAAAAAATATCGGCCTTGTTTCTTTCCGATCAGCACCAAGTACCTCCCTCTCTCTCAGTTTGTCTCTTCAACTAGCAATTTCCTAAAGAGAATGGGCATTGACAAGTTATCTAGCACATTGTAGATAAACCACTGCAACCAGATAGAGAGAGCAGAATCTAATAAACAAAAACGAATTCGATTAATCACAGTCACACTATCGCCTAATTACTTCAAAGGATTCTAACCTTGTTCCTCAAGTAAAATCTCCAATTCATGTCATAGAAAAATAAATATCTAAATAATAAAATGGAAAATGCAGCATTGTTAATCGATTTCCCTAACGATAACTGGTTCCATTCAGTCACAGCAGTTTCGAATTTGAACATTTTCTTACCTCAAATCCACGTTTGAATCTCGAGGAATCGCAATGTGAACAAAGCTTCTAGCACGCCGAAACAAGCCCCGAAGAAGACGTCCAGAACATAGTGCCTCCCGAGAGCGATCCTAGAAAGGGCGGTGGCTGAAGCCCAGGCCCAAACCGCGGTTACAACGGCGTTAATGGCGAAGACCTCTTCGCCGCCGAACCAATGGTCGATAATCATGAAGAGGCGTGGATGGTGAAGATCGGCGATAGCATCAACCATGCGGAGTTTGGAGAACGAGAAGATAGAGGCGACGAAGAAGACCCTGGAGGAGTGGCCGCTGGGGAAGGAGAAATGGTCGACGGGAACGACGGCGTTGTAGTCGCCGTGGTGGGAGTAGGTCGGACGGGATCTGCGCACGATGAGTTTGAGGAGAGCGATGAAGATGAGGTCAAGGAGGGAGCAGAGAGCGAGGGGGAGGAAGAGGTGGCGGCGGAGAGGGGAGGAGTAAGGACAGGCAAGGAGGAGTGCGACGGAGACGGGGAAGAAGAAGCGGAAGTCGGCGAGGAGCTCGAGGAAGCGGAGAAGTGGGCGTGGGGCGAAGGGTTTTGTGAGGTTGTGGACGTGGAGAGAGACGGCGGCGTCGAGGCGGAGTAAGAAAGGCTGTGGTGGCGATGTGGCGGCAGTAGATTTTGGTGGTGGCTGGTTAAGATGGCCCATGGCGATGTGGCTGGTTAGTGTGGTCCGATTTGACGTGGGAGGCCCAAACGAAACAATGAATACCCCAAACGACAGCGTTTCTTTTTTTTTTTATTGGGGATAAACAAATATTTTTATTGAGTAAACAAATATCAACAAAAGATGGTCTCCGTTTGACATATGTGCTCAAATGTTAAACACTGATTCACCGTCGATAATACTCCTACGTGGCAGTTAGTTTATATTGCCTATATTTTACCGTTATAAAGAGCCTTGACAAAAAAATTTCTTAAATCATTTGCTCCAAATCGAACTTTAAACCTACAATCTTCCCCAAATCGAAACCTTGATCCTGAGATTTCCCTCCAAGCTAACTGAATGTCAAGGCACAAGTTTAACTCTCCTACATCGAACAGGAATAAATACCCTGTTGCTTCAAGTTTGAAAAGAAGCACGAGCAAAATCTTGACATAAGATGTCTCCATAGAATGGATGTCGCATTGCTAGAGTTTGGCACATTGACGAACCTTAGGTAGCATTTGTTTGCAGAGACTGGAACTGAAATTGAGAGACAGAGTTTTAGTATTGTGTTTGTTGAGCTAGAGACTGGTACTTAAATTTCTGTCTCTATCTTTAAAATTTCAGTATTTTAGTACCCCTAAAAAATAGGGACACTGGAGACAGAAAAATATAAAGACAGAGACAAAAATTTTAATTATAATTTGTACCTAAATTATTCCTATTCTAATTTTATAATTCCAAAATTACCCTTAATGTAAATCAGGTCTTCTTGATCAACCATAGTGACTCCATCTTCTCATTCTCCTTCACCATCTTCTCCATCTTCTTCAAGAACAGCCACCGCGTCACCGCTGGCCTCGTCACCGCTAGGTAAGTGATTTGGCGCTTGCAAGTTCATCTTCGTAGTCCTCATCTTCTCATCTCCTATTTTTCTACTTCACGGGAAAATCAAAGAACGAAGTTGCCGCCTCTCCCCGGTTGCTGTCGACCTCAACCATCAACTCTTCATCTGAACTGCTCTGACCCAGGTTAGTTCTATACAAATGTTGTTTAATTTACTGATTCCTTTCATCTTTTCCGTTGTGCCCTAATCTGTGGATTTGTTCGTGAGCTAGCATTGGAACCTGTTTGCTTGATTTGTCATTATTTTGTTAATGGTGTGAAGTAGTAGCATTAAAGTTGAAGAAATTCTTTGCCTAATGTAGATTTGTTCGTGACCTAACTAACCCATTTATTTCAACTTTATAATTAATGAGTTCATGATGTCTACTTCCTTTTAAGTGCCACTAATTGGATCATTACTCAATTCATTAGCCCACTACATCTATTTGTTGATTTCATTCTCAATTATATTTTTTTTTCCAATTTTTTCATGTCTGCGACTGCTATTGTTCCATGCCTCCACAGAGCTCTCAGGACTATAATTACCAAATCTTCTTTTTTGCCTTTTGGAAGAATTTAATTTGCTTAAAAGTACCTGAAAAAGTCACTTTCAATATATTAAATGAGAGGAAAATCAATATTATTATTTTTATAGTGTTTCTATAGTATGTCCTGTTTAGATTTCCACTTGAAACTAAATTAAAATTGAGAAGTAAATAAAGTTACATGTCTTTTGATTTCAGTTTTTTATTCTTGTTTTTGATGAGTGGTCAGAACAATACAGATGGCTAAAGGTTTGTTTGTTTCCGAATTGATCAAGGATATACTTTTATAACTAGTAAATGGCATCTGAGATTATAATTATGGAAGAGAAATCTTATTCCACCATGTTTTCGATCTTGTCTTCGCTTATAGGCAGATCTATCAAAGGTGGATAGGAAAAGGACACCTTGGCTGGTTGTGTTGTTTCATGTACTATGGCATAATAGTAACAAGGCTGATCAATGGTTAACTCAACTCATGCTTATTGGAGTTGGCATAGGAATGATGATGACGAGTCAGTAAAAGCTGATGATTTTTGGATAACCTCTTTGGTTAGCTGGAAATGTGTTGATGACAAAAGCCATGAACTCCAGAGTATGCTTATGACACCGTAAAAGCCTCAGATCTGCCGGTGCCATCCCTTAACTTGGTGGATTAGCAAGAGTATATATGACACTACTAGTAGCTTGAAAGGACTATATAGAATATAGATTGATGATACTGAAGCATTTAGCATATTGAAACTGGTTCTGATTGTATAGTTATATATTTGAATGCTCAAAAGACAGAGAAATATAATTAAGTCATCAACTTTTAGTGTAATGATGATGTTCTCTTGGATGGTGTTACTTGTATTGTGAGAACTTATTATCTTGATCTGTATACATAAGAAGTTTAAGAACTGCTTATATAACCGATGCAAACGTGAGTCTTTGTATTTATTTGTGTCTAAAGCATGGCATGATTGGTTTATCATTGTATAGCAAATGGAGAATAATTTTATCCTTATATATTATAATCTAGTAGAATTTCCATGTTGCTTGCAGCTAAAAAATACAGGTAAAATGTTTGTGTAACTCTGTTAGTAATTTGAGTCACAAAAAGTAGAAGTCACATAAAAATGAATAGTTCTATCACTACTTGAGATACAAGAGCTAAAAACTCATAGGTTTAATGATTCTTAATTCATTGAACATAGTTTCTATTTGGGTTAAACAGTTTCTTATTCTGTCAAATGAAGAAAGGGCCTCATCAACTAGGGAAGAGTTTTGCTCAATCTCTCATCTTTACAACGCCTTTGATCTCCAACCATGGCCTCAAAAGTGTCCAAGAGTCTATCCAAATTCTCATGATTCTCCTCCCCAAATGCCTTCAATGCATGCACAATGCTCTCAATGGTGGACAAATAACCAGCTTTAGGTTGGTGCCTTACATCACTATACAAGCTCATCTCATTCACTTCTAGCTTCAAATGAGATAGAGAACTAATTTTACCATATTTGCCAATATTAAAAGTAAAAGCAGGCCTTCCAGCACAATTAGTATCAAAACTTGGAATATTGGAACTTTTCTCAACTTCACCATTCACAAATGCACCATCACTTTGCGGCCCAAATTTTCTAGCACTATCAACCAAGTTAAAATCTTTCTCAGCAAACAACTTCTGGGTTTCTGCATAAACACCACAATTTGGATCAGAATCCGAATGAACCAAAATTTCCCCAACTTCACCATTCATCATTGCACAATCATCATCATCATCATCACAAACACCATTTTTCAAACCACACTTTCCACCACTAGAATCAACCAAGTTACAATCTTTCTTCACAAAATTAACAAGCAAATAAGGTTAATTGACAAAAGATACCAGGTTTGTTGAGAGAGAAAGAACGGAGACCAGAGACACAGCTCCGAGACGGTGGTGACACAAACCACGGGCGCGCAAACGGCAACAAAGTCATAAATCTTGGGGAGAAACTGGTGCCACGAAGTGAACCGATGGAGAATAGGAGACGCGCCGTCGTCGTTCAGATCCTTGGAGGTGCTACCAGCAGTGGGTAAGACTAACGATTCCTTCACAGGAAAGGAGAGGATAAAGGAGGCTAGGGTTGTTAATTAAAATTAAGGGCATTTTTATAATTTTAAATTTTTAGTCTATTTTTATTCCAAACCAAACAGGATACTGAGAAATAAATCAGTTTTGTACATTTTTACACCAAACATAATACTGATACTTATTTTTGTTTCTGTCTCTTAGTCTCTGTCTTCTTGTCTCTGTCTCTTGGTCTCTGTCTCGCAAACAAACGCTACCTTAGAGATGGTTCATCTGTTATCTTCCTTGAAAAGTAAAAATTAACATTATTATTTTTTCGTATATACAAGCAAGAATAAATTACTATTTCTACCCATGAAAATTAAAAACACTAATATATCTATTAAAAAAAAACGGAAATTACTATTTGTACCTATAAAATATGACTTTTGCAAGCAAAATTATCTAAACCCCAAAAAGTTAAATAAAATTCCTAAACTACCATTCTCTCCACTACTACTATCATAGTTTCTCTGCCCCCCCTCTCTCTCTCTCTCTCAATGTTCTCAGCTACTCCAATCCCAAATTCTGCCACTACTTTTTTTTCCAACTACCACCATCATTGCTGCCATTATCATCATCACCACTGTCATCACCACCCTTCCTCCTCCCTCCACCTCTTCGACTCTGATCTCAACCACAGGCTCCGCTTCCCCCTCATTTTCCACTTCTTCCGAAACTCCAACCCTGACGCCTCCTCTCCCACCAGCTTTGAAAGGAGTTAGGAGAGCTTAAGAAAATCATTAATCAGCAAAGACTAAGTCACTGCAAACGTCAAGCAATTGGTGCAATAAGAAGACCCATCACCCTTCTTATCCACCTCATCACCATTCACATTCGCATTCGCATTCCCATTACCACTTACCGAGATCTGTGAGAAAATACCCAAGAAAGTCTTCAAGGGAACCTTCATTGACAACCCTCTCTTCTTCTTCATATCGCTTATTCTTGTGCCCAGACACTTTGCTTCACCTGGACAATCAAACAAACATCTTTCGTGCCCTTATTCTTGTGCCCAGACAGGAAGCAGTGCTCAAGATCCTTTGCAACTTTCTGAATACCCACTTCCAAAGGGGACAGCAATTCCTTCACAACGTAAATGGAATTGAAGAAGGACTCAACTAGGTCGTTTCCAAATACCATTTTTCGATCAACCCTTGAAAAAGTCGCAGCCTTTGAGTGTGTGTGCATATCTGAATCTAGTTCTCTAAAACCGATCCGAATTGTCGAATGATAGAAGAAAAGATACGTAATGCAGAAGCCTCTTCACGCACTCTATGGATTCTATTAGGATCTTGAATTTTGAGGCCAAACAGTTAAGTTTGACGGTGATGGAAGATGGCGAGGATGATGAAGTTAACAGTAGTTACGGTTTACCCATCCTAACAGATCGTTCATACTGCTCGCAGCGTCCTTAGATCTAGACTTTCCGTTAAGGATTGAATAAACCCTTCTCTCTATGGATGAAGTCTCAAATGGTAAAACTGGACTTTGAGAAGTGGAATTTTTCAAATCACATAAGTCTTGTTATCATAAAGTATCAGATTCCAAAAGACTCACGGACACTAAACCAAAATAAAGGTTACTGTTGTAAAGAAACTGCATATGGTATGTTTTGATAGAAACAACATAAATAAATAAAGGATTCAATTGTTTCTTTTGAATATGCTAAAAAAAACATACTATAAGGGAGATTGTGTTAAATATCACGTTTAGTGTATAAAGATAGACACGTCTCTAATTTGTTTTGATTGAGAAGTTCATTTTCAATGCCAAGACATATTTAGTAGTAGATTTTGACACTTCTATTCACATAAGTTGTCTATAAAAAAATCTATAGAGTTGTATAATGTCAAATGATATTGTTCATCTTTTTCGGTGATGACAATTTAGTGGGAGTTGAGATAGTAAGCTTTGTATTATTATTAAAGAATTGTTATTTGAATTTTGAAGAAAATATAGTATATATTTATATACTTTGGTTTCTATTTCTATTTTAACAAATTCAGTTATTTTTGTTTAATAATTGAGGTTCATCTCGTTAATTACCTAAAAGTAGTAAGTCTTTGGTATTTAAAACCAAAGGGACTAAATAGATAATATAGAGATATAAAGTATGCTTTGTTGTAAAGTGTTCCACTCAAAAGTGAATCATTAAATACAAAAAAAAATTTCTTTTAGTTTTACGAAAAGTTTCATTTAGAATTATAATGACATTGGTGGTATATTAGATCTTGAGCAACAGTAGATAGATATATGAAATTGTTTCTCAATAACAACGTTGATGAGACAATCTATATGATATATTAGAGAAATATATCAAAAGATGCCATAATTATATGAACGGCTATGATGAGCAGATATTTTATATGTTTTTTGGGGGTAATTTCATGTAGATTTTAGCATGTTTTAATTATTTTTTTTTAGAATTTTATTAGTTTTCAAGAAAAAATCATATTTCTAGACTTTACTATGAGTTTGTATGTTTTTCTGTGATTTCAGGTATTTTCTGGCTGAAATTGAGGGAGCTGAGCAAAATCTGATTTAGGCTGAAAAAGGACTGCTGATGCTGTTGGATTCTGACCTCCCTGCACTCGGAATATATTTTTTGGAGGTATAGGAGTCCAATTGGCGCGCTCTCAATTGGGTTGGAAAGTAGACATCCAGGGCTTTCCAGAAATATATAATAGTCCATACTTTGTGCGAAGATAGATGACGTAAACTGGCGTTCAACGCCAGTTCCATGTTGCAATCTGGCGTTCAGCGCCAGAAACACGTCACGAACCAGAGTTGAACGCCAAAAACACGTTACAACTTGGCGTTCAACTCCAGAAACAGTCCAAGCACGTGAGAAGCTTAAGTCTCAGCCCCATCACACACCAAGTGGGCCCCAGAAATGGATTTCTGCACTATCCATCTTAGTTTACTCATTTTCTGTAAACCTAGGTTACTAGTTTAGTATTTAAACAACTTTTAGAGACTTATTTTGTATCTCATGGCATTTTTTAGATCTGAATTTTATACTCTTTGATGGCATGAGTTTCTAAACTCCATTGTTGGGGGTGAGGAGCTCTGCAACGTCTCGATGAATTAATGCAATTATCTCTGTTTTCCATTCAAACACGCTTGTTCTTATCTAAGATGTTCATTCGCTCTTCACCATGAAGAAGGTGATGATCCGTGACACTCATCACCTTCCTCAATCCATGAACATGTGCCTGACAACCACCTCCGTTCTACATTAGATTGAATGAGTATCTCTTAGATTCCTTAATCAGAATCTTTATGGTATAAGCTAGAATTGATGGCGGCGTTCATGAGAATCCGGAAAGTCTAAACCTTGTCTGTGGTATTCTGAGTAGGATTCAAGGATTGAATGGCTGTGACGAGCTTCAAACCCACGATTGTTGGGCGTAGTGACAGACGCAAAAGAATCAATGGATTCTATTCCTACATGATCGAGAACCAACAGATGATTAACCGTGCTGTGACAGAGCATTTGGACCATTTTCACTGAGAGGATGGGAAGTAGCCATTGACAACAGTGACACCCTACATACAGCTTGCCATGGAAGGAACCTTGTGTGTGTGAAGAGGAGTACAAGAGAAGAGCTGAAATAAAGAGACAAAGCATCTCCAAAACTCCAACATGTTCTCCATTATTGCACAATAAGTATTTATTTTATGCCCTTTGACTTTTTACAATTAAAACGAAAGAACCCTATTGGCATCCTGACTAAGATCAACAAGATAACCATAGCTTGCTTCAAGCCAACAATTTCCGTGGGATTCGACCCTTACTCACGTAAGGTATTACTTGGACGACCCAGTGCACTTGCTGGTTAGTTGTGCGGATTGCAAAAGTGTGATTGCAATTTCGTGCACCAAGTTTTTGGCGCCGTTGCTGGGGATTGTTTGAGTTTGAACAACTAAAGATTTATTTTGTTGCTTAGATTAGGAATAGAGTATTGTTGCTATAGAGTCATTAAATCTGAGTCCTTTATTTTCTTTTCAAAAATTTTCAAAATTATTATTTTTCTTTATCAATTTTCAATTTTTTTCATGAGTTTAGTGTTTTGTTCTAAGTTTGGTGTCAATTGCATATTTTATATTTTCCTTTTAATTTTTCGAATTTGTGTTCTTCATTCTTCCTTGATCTTCAAGTTTTTCTTGTTTATTTTTCTTGTTTGATCTTTAGTTTTTCTTGTTTTGTGTCTTTTCTTGTTTTTCTTGTGCTTTTCCAAAGCATTAGTCTTCCAAAAAAGAAAATATACCTCTTCAAAACAAGTGTTACATTTACAGCTCAATTGGCTAGAGCATTGGTTTATGTTCTTGGTAATTGGGTATCTTCTTTTTAAAATCTTTTTCAAAAATAATTTTTCTTTGATTGAATCTTGTGCCAAACTTTAAGTTTGGTGTGTTTATTGTTAATCTTTTAATAATTTTCGAAAATTTTATTGAAGTTTTCTAAAAAATTTAAGTTTGGTGTTTTTTCTTTTGTTCTTGTTGTTCTTGTGAATCTTCAAAGTGTTCTTGAGTCTTCTTTGTGTTTTGATCTTAAAATTTTAAATTTGGTGTTCCTTGGTGTTTTCCCTCTAAAATTTTCGAAAACAAGGAGCATTAGATCTAAAAATTTTAAGTCTTGTACCTTTTGTGTGTTTTTCTCTTTCATCATAAAATTTAAAATTCAAAAGAAAATTTTATCTTTTCTAACTATTTTTAAGCTATTTTTTCGAAATTTTTTATATAAAAATTCAGATTTCAATTTCAAAATTTTTCAATTCTTATCCTTTTAAGATTTAAATATATATATATATATTTTTTTTCTTTTTCGAAAATATCCTAACCACTTTCTCTCTCCTCACTTTTTCGAAAATCTTCATAAAATATTTTCTAATTTTTATTATTTTTAATTTTTAATTTTCTTTTTTTTATTTATTTTATTTTATTTTTATTTCGGTTTTATTTTATTTTATTTTATTCTTTCGAAAATCAATTTTTTATAATAAATTAAATAAAATAAATCCAAGTCATCTCCCTTTCTCCATCATGGACCTAAGTGAAAATGAACAGTCCAGAAGGACTCTGGGGTCATATGCTAACCCCATTACTGCTTCATATGGGAGTAGTATATGTATACCCTCCATTAGAGTTAGTAATTTTGAGTTGAATCCTCAGCTCATTATCATGGTGCAGCAAAGTTGTCAGTATTCCGGTCTTTCACAGGAAGAACCTACAGAGTTTCTGGCACAGTTTTTACAAATCGCTGACACAGTACATGATAAGGAAGTAGATCAGGATGTCTACAGATTGTTACTGTTTCCATTTGCTGTAAAAGACCAAGCTAAGAGGTGGTTAAATAACCAACCTAAGGACAACATAAAGACATGGAAACAGTTGTAAGAAAAATTCTTGAATCACTATTTTTCTCCAAAACGGATGACACAGCTAAGGCTGAGCATCCAAGGCTTCAAACAAGGAGATAATGAATCTCTTTCTGATGCTTGGGAGAGATACAGAGAGATGCTAAGAAAATGCCCATCTGAAATGTTTTCAAAGTGGGTGCAGTTAGACATCTTCTACTATGGGCTTACAGAAAGAGCTCAGATTTCTCTAGAACACTCAGCTGGTGGATCTATACACATGAGAAAGACAATAGAAGAAGCTCAAGAGCTCATTGATACAGTTGCCAGAAATCAGCATCTGTACCTAAGCAGTGAATCTTCCATGAAAGAAGAGGCTAAAATAGTAACTGCTGAACTCAGTCCTGCAGATCAAGCTACTGAATTCAATCATTAATTAGACTTTCTAACAAAATAGTTAGCCGAATTCAAGGAGATATTACAAGAAACAAGAATGGCTAATATGAATATGGAAGTACAGTTGAAGCAAACAGAACAACAACTATCAAAATAAATAACAGAATAGTGCCAAGCAGTTCAATTAAGAAGTGGGAAACATTAAATACCTCACTTCAAGATAGCAGGAAGCCAAGAAATGAGCAAACCACCCAAAATCCATCTGAGGATAGTAAGAGCCCAGAAAGGAATAATTCTGGCGCTCAAACACCAGAAAATGGGTGGGAAGCTGGCATTGAACGCCCAACCCATGCTCAGTCCTGGCGTTCAATGCCAGAAACAAGCAAGGAGTTGGCGTTGAATGCCCAAAGGAAGCACAGTTCTGGCGTTCAAACCCCAGAATCAGATAAGGAGTTAGCGTCTAACACCACTCCAGCTTCCACCCCTGGCATTCAAATGCCAGTGGGGGATCAGACACATACAAGTGCTGATAATAACCCTTCTAAAAAGGCATCCCAACCCACATCTGTAGGTAATAAACCTGCAGCAACTAAGGTTGAGGAATACAAAGCCAAAATGCCTTATCCTCAGAAACTCCGCCAAGCGAAACAGGATAAGCAATTTGCCCGCTTTGCAGACTATCTCAGGACTCTTGAAATAAAGATTCCGTTTGCAGAGGCACTTGAGAAAATACCTTCTTATGCTAAGTTCATGAAAGATATCTTAAGTCATAAGAAGGATTGGAGGGAAACTGAAAAAGTTTACCTCACTGAAGAATGTAGTACAGTCATTCTGAAAAGCTTACCTGAGAAGCTTAAAGATCCTGGAAGCTTTATGATACCATGCACATTAGAGGGTACTTGTACCAAGCAAGCTCTATGTGATCTTGGAGCAAGTATCAACCTAATACCTGCATCTACTATCAAAAAGCTTGGGTTGACTGAAGAAGTCAAACCGACCCGGATATATCTCCAACTTGCTGATGGCTCCATTAAATACCCATCAGGCGTGATTGAAGACATGATTGTCAAGGTTGGGCCATTCGCCTTTCCTACTGACTTTGTGGTGTTGGAAATGGAGGAGCACAAGAGTGCAACTCTCATTCTAGGAAGACCTTTCCTAGCAACCGGCCGAACCCTTATTGACGTCCAAAAAGGGGAAGTAACCCTGAGAGTCAATGAGGATGAGTTTAAGTTGAATGTTGACAAAGCTATGCAACATCCAGACACCCCAAATGACTGCATGAGCATTGATATTATTGACTCTCTGGTAAAAGAGGTCAATATGACTGAGAGTCTCGAATCAGAGCTAGAGGAAATTTTTAAAGATGTTCAGCATGATCTGGAGGAATCAGAGAGAATAATATAACCTCTGAAAATACCTCAGGAAGAGGAGAAACCTCCTAAACCCGAGCTCAAACCATTACCACCATCCCTGAAATATGTAATTTTGGGAGAAGGTGATACCTTCCCTGTGATCATAAGCTCTACCTTAGAGCCACAAGAAGAGGAAGCACTAAATCAAGTGCTAAGGACGCATAAGACAGCTCTTGGGTGGTCCATCAGTGATCTTAAGGGCATTAGCCCAGCCAGATGCATGCACAAGATCCTATTAGAGGGTGATGCCAAGCAGTGGTTCAACCACAAAGGCGGCTGAATCCAGCCATGAAGGAGGTGGTGCAAAAGGAGGTCACTAAATTACTAGAGGCTGGGATTATTTATCCTATTTCTGATAGCCCCTGGGTAAGCCCTGTCCAAGTCGTCCCTAAAAAAGGTGGCATGAAAGTGGTCCATAATGAAAAAAATGAACTGGTTCCCACAAGGACAGTTGCAGGGTGGCGTATGTGTATTGATTATAGAAGGCTCAATACAGCTACCAGAAAGGATCATTTTCCTTTACCATTCATAGACCAAATGCTAGAAAGACTAGCAGGTCATGAATACTATTGCTTCCTGGTTGGATATTCAGGTTATAATCAAATTGCAGTAGATCCCCAGGATCAAGAGAAAACAGCATTCACATGTCCATCTAGAGTATTTGCATACAGAAGGATGCCATTTAGTCTGTGCAATGCACCTGCAACCTTTCAAAGGTGCATGCTCTCAATTTTCTCTGATATGGTGAAAATTTTTTTGGAAGTCTTCATGGATGACTTTTCAGTATTTGGAGACTCATTCAGCTCCTGTCTTGACCATCTAGCACTTGTTCTAAAGAGGTGCCAATAGACTAACTTGGTTTTAAAATGGGAGAAATGTCACTTTATGGTGACTGAAAGAATTGTCCTTGGGCACAAAATTTCGAACAAGGGAATAGAGGTGGATGAAGCTAAGGTAGAGGTAATTGAAAAATTACCACCACCTGCCAATGTTAAGGCAATCAGAAGCTTTCTGGGGCATGCAGGATTTTATAGGAGGTTTATAAAGGATTTCTCAAAAATTGCCAAACCTCTAAGTAATCTGCTAGCTGCTGACACGCCATTTATCTTTGATAAGGAGTGTCTGCAGGCATTTGAGACTCTGAAAGCTAAATTGGTCACAGCACCAATCATCTCTGCACCAAACTGGACATTACCATTTGAACTGATGTGTGATGCCAGTGACCAAGCCATTGGTGCAGTGTTGTGACAGAGGCATGACAAGCTTCTGCACGTCATTTACTATGCCAGTCGTGTTTTAAATGACGCACAGAAGAACTACACAACCACAGAAAAAGAGCTACTTGCAGTGGTTTATGCCATTGACAAGTTCAGATCCTATTTAGTAGGATCAAAAGTGATTGTGTACACTGACCATGCTGCTCTTAAATATCTACTCGCAAAGTAGGATTCAAAACCCAGACTCATAAGATGGGTGTTGCTTCTGCAAGAGTTTGATATAGAAATAAGAGACAGAAAAGGGACAGAGAATCAAGTAGCAGATCACTTGTCCCGAATAGAACCAGTAGAAGGGGCGTCCCTCCCTCTTACTGAGTTCTCTGAAAACTTTCTGGATGAGCAACTCTTTGCCATCCAGGAAGTGCCATAGTTTGCAGATATTACAAACTACAAGGCAGTGAGATTCATACCCAAAGAGTACAGTAGGCAGCAATCAAAAAAGTTGATCACGGATGCAAAGTACTATCTTTGGGATGAACCATATCTCTTCAAGAGATGTGCAGACGGAGTAATCTGTAGATGTGTGCCTAAAGAAGAAGCACAAAAGATCCTCTGGCATTGCCATGGATCACAGTATGGAGGACATTTTGGAAGTGAGCGAACAGCCACAAGAGTCCTCCAATGTGGCTTCTACTGGCCTACTCTCTATAAAGACTCTTGAGTGTTTGTACTTAACTGTGACAGTTGCCAAAGATCTGGCAATCTACCTCACAGTTATGCTATGCCTCAACAAGGGATCTTGAAAATTGAGTTGTTTGATGTATGGGGTATTGACTTTATGGGGTCTTTCCCACAATCATACTCAAACACTTACATTCTGGTGGCAGTGGATTATGTATCCAAATGGGTGGAAGCTATTGCAATACCCACTAATGACACTAAGACAGTGCTAAAATTCATCCAGAAACACATCTTCAGTAGATTTGGTACCCCTAGAGTATTAATCAGTGATGGGGGCACTCATTTCTGCAATAAATAGCTTTACTCTGCTTTGGTTCGTTATGGAGTTAGCCACAGGGTAGCCACTCCATATCATCCACAGACAAATGGGCAAGTTGAAGTTTCTAACAGAGAACTTAAAAGAATCCTGGAACGGACTGTGATTAACTGTAGATGGGATTGGACAAGAAGCTTGGATGATGCTCTGTGGGCATACAGAACAGCATTCAAGACCCCTATAGGGACCTCTCCATACCAGCTTGTGTATGGAAAGGCATGTCACTTGCTAGTGGAATTGGAACATAAGGCCAACTGGGCTACCAGATTCCTAAACCTTGATGCCAAGTTAGCTGAAGAAAAATGATTGCTTTAGTTAAATGAGCTAGAGGAATTTAGACTCAATGCTTTCGAGAACGCAAAAATTTACAAAGAGAAAGCAAAAAGATGGCATGATAAGAAACTGTCATCCAGAGTCTTTGAGCCAGGGCAGAAAGTTCTGCTATTTAATTCTAGGCTCAGATTATTCCCCGGGAAATTAAAATCCCGGTGGAGAGGACCATATGTGATTACAAGTGTGTCACCATATGGATACGTAGAGCTTCAGGATAATGAGTCTAACAAAAAGTTCATTGTTAATGGACAGAGAGTTAAACATTATCTCGAAAGCAATTTTGAGAAAGAATGCTCAAAACTGAGACTTGATTAAAGCTCAGTAATAGTCCAGCTAAAGACAATAAAGAAGCGCTTGCTGGGAGGCAACCCAGCAATTTACAAAGTTTATTTGTTAATTAATTGATTTTTACAGGTATATGTCAAGTATCTTCAAGGTAAAATAGCAATTGCTTGAGTTCACAGAGTTATAGAAGGATTCAAAGGATAAAAACAGCAAATGGAAGTTCACTGGTGCGAAAACGCCAGTAAAAGCTGTTTTGGGCGTTAAACACCCAAAAGAAGCACCTTCTGGGCGTTGAACGCCAGAAAGAAGCACCTTCTGGGCGTTCAACGCCAGATTTATAGCGTCCTGGGCGTTCAGAAAAACGCCCAGTGACGAAGGAGTTCCTAGTGTTCAACGCCAGAAAGAAGCAACAGCTGGGCGTTGAACGCCCAGGAGAAGCAGCGTTTTGGCGTTTAACGCCAAGATGGTGGGGAGGAGGTAAATTCGTTTTTTCTTCACAAATTTTTTATTTTTTTTGTGTTTCAATTCATGATTTCTTGCATAAACACGTTCCAAATTCTCATCCTTCAATTCCAAAAATATTAATCCTAATTTCTAAAAATCCTAATTTCTAAAATCCCTTTTTCAAAAATATCAAATGTATCTTAGTTCATAAACACAAATTTTTTCCAATCCAATCCAACTCTTTTCTCAAAATTTTTCAAAACTCAATTATCTTTTAAAATCATTTTCAAAAAAAAAATTTCAGATTTATCTTTTTCAAATATCATTCACAACTTTTTTTTAATTATATCTTTCTCTTATCATATTTATCTTTCATAAATCATATCTTCTATCTTATCTTTTTAAATTTTTTTTCGAAAACCACCCCTCTCCCTTTTAAATCCACATTCGGCCTCCCTCCTCTCATCCACCATTCGACATTAGCTCTCCTTCTATCCCTCTCCTTTCTTTTCTTTTGCTTGAGGACAAGCAAACCTCTAAGTTTGGTGTGTTTATCCGTGATCACAAAAACATACTCACTAAGATCATGGCTCCTAAAGAAAAATAATCCACTCCAAGAGGCAAGAAAGAGAATATTCCAATACCACTTTGGAATCAAGGGAAGTTCTTAACCAAAGAACATTCAGACCACTACCACAAAATAATGGGTCTAAGGTCAGTGATCCCGGAAGTCAAGTTCGATCTGAAAGAAGATGAATATCCGGAGATCCAAGAGAAAATTCGAAACAGGAACTAGGAAATCCTAGCTAATCCTGAAACAAAAGTGGGAAGGAATATGGTTCAAGAGTTCTATGCTAATCTGTGGCAAATAGACAAGCAAAGAATATCTGAAACTGCCCTCTATGACTATCGGACCTTGGTCAGAGGAAAGTTTGTTCACATCTACCCTGACAAACAAGGGCCTGGACAAGATTCTAGAGGATATATGTATCCCTGGAGCCAGGTGGACCACCAGCACCACTGGCATCCCAATTCAACTCAAGAGAGAAGATCTCAAACCAGTCGCCAGAGGCTGGCTAGACTTCATTGGGCATTCTATATTGCCTACTAGCAACTGTTCTGAAGTCACTGTTAAAAGAGCAGTGATGATTCACTGCATCATGTTGGGAAGAGAAGTAGAAGTTCATCAACTAATCTCGTGTGAACTTTACAAAATAGCAAACAAGAACTCCAAAAATGCCAAATTGGCTTATCCAAGCTTAATTTCTATGCTCTGCAAAGATGCTGGAGTGAGGATGGGAATAACTAAGTATATCTCAGTTGAGCGGCCAATCACTAAAATATCAATGGAAAAATAATAGTTGCAGGATGACCCCATCAAGAGGAGAGCACAGGAATTCCTCCCAGAAATCCCTCAATTTGAATACTGGGAGCATCTTGAGGCATCTGTTTCCAAGTTGCAAGAAGCTATGGACCAAATAAAGGAAGAATAGAATAATCAGAATAGCATGCTTTGCAAATTGCTTAGGGAACAAGAGGAGCAAGGGCGTGACTTAAGGGAACTGAAGCATCAGAAATTAATTCTTGAAGGACCAAGCATCCCAAAGACTAGAGGAACACCCACTTCCCAAAATACAGGTTGTTGAGTTCTAATTTTAGCCATAGTTATAAGAACCGGACCGGTGATCGAACCGGTCAGGTTACTGGTTCACTGGTTTATTGGTTCAACCGATAAACCGCTGGTTGAACCGGTAAAACCGGTTTCACATGAATAAAAAATATAAAATACTAAAAATAGTCATAAACTTAATAAATTCAAAATACATATCGTTAGTTCTTCACTAACATTTTAAAAACAACCAAGTTTCAAAGTCTAAATATAACTAATACAAAGATAAACATGAAAGTAGTTAGTACTAGTACATTAGTATCTTAATTAAACACAATATGGATAACAATTCATAAACTAAATCCAAGGAGTGATTTCGAAGTCGGCAAGTTGCTCTTCATCTGACAAATGTGGAGCTACATCCTGATTGGTTTCATTTTGATTTGCATTTTCCACAGAATTATTAGCTTCATCATCCTCCCGATCATCTTCCAAATCCAATTGATCTAGCATTATAGATAATGTTTCACAAATCAAGATAAAAAATAATATAAAACATGTTATAAGGAATACAAAAATCATAGTTGATCAAAATTCATAAATAAATAAAAGCATACTTAAATCATCTAAAGGTGATTGAAGAGACATATTTGCAAGATCATTTCGTAAAGCATCAATTTCTTCAGGAGTTAAAAATGATGGTGAATCTTCCAATATCCATTCCGAATGATCCTCAAATGCATTAAGACAAATTGGATCATAAACTTGGTTTCTCATTTGGTTCCTATGTTATCAATATATTTCGTTACTCATGTGATGATTAAGATTTTAAAATAATGCTTTCAACTTAAAACAATCAAGAAAGTACCTTTGTTGTAACCTTAAGTTGTAATGAACATAAACAAGATCATTAAGTTTTTGATGCTCTAACCGATTCCTCTTCTTTGAGTGAATGTGTTCAAAAATACTCCAGTTACGCTCACAACCTGAAGAGCTACAAGTCTGGCTTAAAACACGAATAGCCAACTTTTGCAAATTTGGTGCTCCACAACCATAAGATTCCCACCATTGATCTTAACATAAAAAACAGATAAATAATTTATCACAATCATAAATATCACATAATAAATACATCACAATACTAAAAGACCAAATTTATGAAGAAATTTCACCTGGCATAACAGTGGTTCGTTCACGTATTGCAGAGGGTCTTCCAAAATCTTTCTCAGCATTCTTAAAGATCCTCTTCTCACTTGTCAGCTTAGAATTTAATACAGGATCATCATAAGCATATTTCTCAATGACATCCAACAAGCCAAAAATCATTTCTTTGTGATTTTCAAATTCTCCAGCATTAAATCGAAAAGCTGGATTTAACCAGTAACCAGCGGCATGAAGATTTTTCTTAAGTTGTGCATCCCAACGGGTATCCAAAATCTTTAAATAAGGATCAACAACCTTCTTTCTTTTTTGAAACCTCCTCACCATTTCTTCTCTAGCCTTATAAATAGCTTAATAAAGATAACCCATGGCAGGTCTGTCTTCACTATCCACAATACGTAAAACATGAACAAGTGGCGAAGTAAGCTTAACAATATCAGTGCATTGACTCCAAAATTTAGAATCCAAGACTTGATCCACAAATTTCTTAGCTTTGGCTTCTTTGGAGTAAGCTGAGCTTGTAAATTCTTTAGAAGTCACCATAGCTCTCAAAGGATCCTTTTGAGCTAAAATACTTTGCAAAGTAATGAAATTAGTAGCAAACCGAGTTGGAGCTGGACGAAGTATTTCCTGCCCACCTGTAAACTTTCTCATCAAGAACAGTGGATAGCAATGATTATAGATATACTTAGTGATCAGTAAAGCTTGTGACACAGTTTGACTCACTTCTTGCAACTTCCCAATATCTTGAAACATCAGATTAACACAATGAGCTGCACAAGGGGACCAATACAATTTAGGAAACTCAGCATCCAACAATCTTCCCGCAGCAACATAGTTTGCAGCATTGTCCGTTACAATATGCACAACATTCTCAGGACCAACAAACAATACAACATCCCTAAACAACTTAAACAAATTTTCAGCAGTTTTTGAGATATTAGAAGCATCAACTGACTTTAGAAAAACAGTTCCTTTAGGACAATAAACTAGAAAATTAATCAAAGTACGCCTACAACGATCAGTCCATCCATCGGCCATAATAGTGCATCCAGTTTGCTTCCAAATCTCACGATAACCATCAATCATCTTCCTCACATCCTCAACTAATTTACTCAACAAATACCCATGGACTCTTGGATAACTTGGCCCTTTATACCCTGCACCCATGTTCGCAATAGCATCAATCATTGGCTGATAGTAAGCTGAATTAACCGCATTAAATGGAACAGAGGCATCCACCATCCATTTCACAATAGCAATATCACACTTCTCCACAATTTCTTTGCTTTGAAGAAAGCTTTTGATAGTTGGTTGAGCTCCGGGTGTTGTTGCCAATGGAAAATAGGATTGTAAACCTTTGACTTGTTTTCCTTTTCTAGAGATAGGTGTTGGAACCCTGGATTTTTGTTGTTGTTGCATCTCATTACGTTTGATCTCGTCAAATTCTCTTTCAACATCATCACAAGCATTATAACTTTCGGCATATTGTTCTTGAGTTTTTCTTTTCTTGCTTCGAAGCTCTTCAATACTTTCATGGAATTGGTGTCTCACTGCAGCTGGCACCTTTCGACAAGACTCAACATCTCCTCCTTTTCCAGCCAAATGAAGTTTAAACCGATGAATTCCTCCACCCCTAATAAGCTTCTCATAATATATGCATAGCAGAATTGTTTTTCCAGACTCCACAACTTGTTTACAATGACCCCATGCAGGATAGGTTTTTGCTCTATTATTATTTTTTTGGGTTCCGATTGATGCATCAGGAGTTGATCCTTGTTCTTGCGAAGATGGTGTTTCTGATGGTGTATTCGCAGAAGCCATTCTAAAAGAATATAGAGTAGCAAAACCGCAAAATTATAAAACAATAGCAATCCTAAATTCCCTAGTTCCTATTCCCTATTCAACAAGACAGCAACCTTAAATGCTTAAAATAATAGTTAAATTCCCTATTCTGCAAGCAAGCATATTCATATTTCATAGATTCAAATCAAGCATATAATCCAACAGTTTCATATTTCCAGTACAAATCAACAAAACAACAAATTTACAACTTACAAGTCAGCAAGGATATTCAGCTTAACAATTTCAACAAGCATATTCAACAGTTTCATATTTCAAGCTTTTAACAAGGATATTCAGCTTAACAATCTCAACAAGCAATAAGCATATTCATATTCATAACAGCAAGTGAGCAAGAAGTGCAGAAAAAAAGTAAGTTTACAACTTACAAGTGCAATGCAGAACAGAGCGGGTGTAATGCATTTCACAGAACAATCATTAAACTTCAAGTGCAAAACAGAGCAGAAGCATATTACAGAACTGGAGCTTACCTGTTTGACAGAGTCACAGAGCAGAAGGGCGAGGCAACGACGAGTTCGACCGGAAAAGCAAGGGCGACTGGGCGAGGGCAACGGCGCTGGAATGGCGAGTTCGACTACGCGCAACAGCGAGTTCGCGGCAACGGCGAGTTCGCGGGTGGTGGGTATGTATCTGTCCTGTTCGGCTGTTCCTACTCCCTTGGTTGAGTTGGTTTCTTCAGAGTTCAGACCGGCGGTGAGACGAAGAGGATGACGGCGGGCGGCTTGGGGCTGGGTACTGGGTGAGTGAGGTGAGGCGGACTGGCGGAGGGCTGATAGGGTTAGGCTTAGCCACGCCATTAGGGTTGGGGGGGAAAGGGGAGGGAAATTGGAAACTGGGGTCGGGTGGGGGTGGGGATTGGTATGGTAGGCCGTAGGGCTTTTCTTTTTTTTTTTTAAAATAAACCAAAACGACGTCGTTTTGGAAAAGAAATAAAAAAAATTTTCTGAACCGGTTGGTTAACCAGAAACCGCCAGTTTTTCGGTTTTCATCAAAACCGGCCGGTTCAACCCGATTTGAAACGGCTCTCTTCCTTATCCGGTTACATCACTAAACCGGACCGGTCCTGAGTCCGGTTCACCAGTTTTCCGGTCGAACCGGCCGGTCCGGTCCGGTTCTTACAACTATGATTTTAGCTTTAACTCTGTGATAGTTGTTATTATAGGAATTTACCTTAGAAGTTATATAGGAGTAGTGGTAATTAGTATATCTATTTTGATTTTATTTTCAATTAAGTTATAATTTATTTTTCTCATCATCATCAAACATGAATAAAATAGTAGATTTTTAGAATAAAGAGGTAATTTATATTTTTCGAGTTCTTAATAAGAAAAACTATAATTAATTATATATGGTGGCAATACTTTTTGTCTTCTGAATGAATGCTTGAACAGTGCATATTTTTTATCTTGAATTTTATGAATGTTAAAATTGTTGGCTCTTGAAAGAATGAGGAACACGAAAAATATTATTGCTGATATGAAAAATCATGAATTTGATTCTTGAAGCAAGAAAAAACAGAGAAAAATTTTTTTTTGCAAGGAATCATTGGATCAAGAAAAAGAAAAAAGCCAATAGCCCTTAAAACCAAAAGGAAAGGGTGAAAAGGATCCAAGGCTTTGAGCATCAGTGGATAGGAGTGCCCAAGGAAGTAAATCTTAGCCTAAGCGGCTAAATCAAGTTGTCCCTAACCATGTGCTTGTGGCATGCAGGTCCAAGTGAAAAGCTTGAGACTGAGTGGTTAAAGTCGTGATCCAAGGCAAAAGAGTGTGCTTAAGAACTCTGGACACCTCTAATTAGGGACTTTAGCAAAGCTAAGTCACAATCTGAAAAGGTTCACCCAATTATGTGTCTGTGGCATTTATGTATCCAGTGGTAATACTGGAAAACAAAGTGTTTAGGGCCACGGCCAAGACTCATAATGTAACTGTGTTCAAGAATCAACATACTACACTAGGAGAATCAATAATACTATCTGAATTTTGAGTTCCTATGGATGCCAATCATTTTGAATTTCAAAGGATAAAGTGAGATGCCAAAACTGTTCGGAAGCCAAAAAGCTACCAGCCCCGCTCATCTAATAAGAATCTGAGCTTCACTTAAAACTCTGAAATATTATTGCTTCTTAATTTCTTTTCATCCCATTTTATTTATCTAGTTGCTTGAGGACAAGCAATAGTTTAAGTTTGGTGTTGTGATGAGTGGATATTTTATACACTTTTTGGGGGTAATTTCATGTAGACTTTAGCATGTTTTAATTATTTTTTTTAGAATTTTATTAGTTTTCAAGAAAAAATCAAATTTCTGGAATTTACCATGAGTTTGTGTGTTTTTCTATGATTTCAGGTATTTTCAGACTGAAATTGAGGGAGCTGAGCAAAAATCTGATTTAGGCTGAAAAAGGACTGCTGATGCTGTTGGATTCTGACCTCCCTGCACTCGGAATGGATTTTTTGGAGCTTCAGGAGTCCAATTGGCGCGCTCTCAATTGGGTTGGAAATTAGACATCCAAGGATTTCCAGCAATATATAATAGTCCATACTTTGTGTGAAGATAGATGACATAAACTGGCGTTCAACGCCAGTTCCATGTTGCAATCTGGCGTTCAGCGCCAGAAACACGTCATGAACCAGAGTTGAACGCCAAAAACACATTACAACTTGGCGTTCAACTCCAGAAACAGTCCAAGCACGTGAGAAGCTTAAGTCTCAGCCCCAGCACACACCAAGTGGGCCCCAGAAGTGGATTTCTGCACTATCCATCTTAGTTTACTCATTTTCTGTAAACCTAGGTTACTAGTTTAGTATTTAAGCAACTTTTAGAGACTTATTTTTTATCTCATGACATTTTTTAGATCTGAATTTTATACTCTTTGACGGCATGAGTCTATAAACTCCATTGTTGGGGGTGAGGAGCTCTGCAGCGTCTCGATGAATTAATGCAATTATCTCTGTTTTCCATTCAAACATGCTTGTTCTTATCTAAGATGTTCATTCGCTCTTCACCATGAAGAAGGTGATGATCCATGACACTCATCACCTTCCTCAATCCATGAACATGTTCCTGACAACCACCTCCGTTCTACATTAGATTGAATGAGTATCTCTTAGATTCCTTAATTAGAATCTTCGTGGTATAAGCTAGAATTGATGGCGGCATTCATGAGAATCCGGAAAGTCTAAACCTTGTCTGTGGTATTCCGAGTAGGATTCAAGGATTGAATGGCTGTGACGAGCTTCAAACTCGCGATTGTTGGGCGTAGTGACAGACGCAAAAGAATCAATGGATTCTATTCCTACATGATCGAGAACCAACAGATGATTAGCCGTGCTGTGACAGAGCATTTGGACCATTTTCACTGAGAGGATGGGAAGAAGCCATTGACAATGGTTACACCCTACATACAGCTTGCCATGGAAGGAACCTTGCGTGTGTGAAGAGGAGTACAAGAGAAAAGCTGAAATAAAGAGACAAAGCATCTCCAAAACTCCAACATATTCTCCATTATTGCACAATAAGTATTTATTTTATGCCCTTTGACTTTTTACAATTAAAACGAAAGAACCCTATTGGCATCCTGACTAAGATCAACAAGATAACCATAGCTTGCTTCAAGCCAACAATCTCCGTGGGATTCGACCCTTACTCACGTAAGGTATTACTTAGACGACCCAGTGCACTTGCTGGTTAGTTGTGCGGATTGCAAAAGTGTGATTGCAATTTCGTGCACCAGGCTACTTAAAGAATTTTATCCATGGACTCGAGAAAGCTTTTTATCATTAATATTTTATATATTTTCAAAATTATCATCTCATATGGCCTTTTGAGATAAACATGATTGATGACTTATATTAATTCAGTGGGAGTAAGTATATTTTATTATCCTTGTATGTTAATGGCATACAAAATTATAAATAAAGTTATATACTCAACACTAACAGAGATAAGTATAGTCTCATTAGGTGCCTCAAGAAAGTTATAAAGCTCAAGAGTACATAAGATTTATTATGCTTCAGTAGTAGTCTGATGGATAATAAATTTGTACAGTTACAGTTATTGTGTACTTTATTAGTATCTTTGGCAGATATTTGAGTCAGTGATGCACCACTATTTCGTGGAACATCTTGTGCTTAATTGAGTGGATTTTATCCAGGATTCTCACGCTTATTCATGTAAATCGCATGTTTTACATTTTTCTTCCTGATTTTGTGCTATGATTGAAAACATGCTTATTTGGTCTTAATTTTGCAACGTTTAATCCTCTCTTATTACCATTTGATGCCTTGATATGTGTGTTAAGTATTTTTAGAGATCACAGGGCAGGAATGACTTAGAGGATGAAAAGGAAGCATGCAAAAGTGGAAGGAATACAAGAAGCTGAAGGAACAGCAAAGCTGTTAGCCCTGACCTCTTTGCACTCAAATGGTCATAACTTGAGCTACAAAGGTCCAAATGAGGCGGTTTCAGTTGCATTGGAAAGCTAACATCCGAGGCTTTGCAACGATATATAATTTGCTATAGCTGCCTGGCTGTTAAGTGATGCGCATGCATGGATCACGCGTACGCATGACCTGGCGAAAGTTCAATCCACGCATACGCGTCACATGCGCACGCGCTGGACGTATCAGAAATTGCTTGGGGCAATTTCTGGGCTGTTTTTGACCCAATTTTTGGCCCAGAAAACACATATTAGAGGCTATAGAGTGGGGGAATCCAGGGAATTCATCATACACTTCTCACCTTTCAAAATTTTAGATTTTAGATGTAGTTTTTAGAGAGAGATGCTCTCTCCTCTTTCTAGATCTTAGGATTAGAATTTCTTCTTCTTCTTAATTCCAGGTTCAATGTTTCTTTAATTTATTAATGAAAAGTGTATTTTTCCATTTAATTTTATTATTTGTTTAATTGCTTCCATTTAATTTTAATTACCATGTTCTCTTTTTACTTCTTTTATGATTTATGAAAATGGCATTCATGTTAACCGAGTAGACTCCCAACTTGACTTGGGAGTTGATTAAGAGAAGACACTTGAGTTAGAATACTCAAGAGTTAATTGGTAATTGAAAGTTGTTGGCTAGCTCTCTAGTTACTAACACTAATCCTTCTCAAGGGACATGATTATGACTTGTGAATAGAAGTTGGCTTAACTACTTGACTTTCCCTTATTTGGTAAGGGTTAACTAGGTAGAAACAACAATCAATTATTAACTGATCTTGAGAAAATCCAACAAGGATAGAACTTCCGATTAATTTCTCCTAGTCAAGGCTTTTATTGTTATTATTTTATTTTCTCTACAATTTACTTTTCTTGTCTCTTATCCAAAACCCCAAAAAATATACTTTTCCATAACCAATTATAAGCACACCTCCCTGCAATTCCTTGAGAGACGAGCCGAGGTTTAAATACTTCGGTTATTATTTATTAGGGGTTTGTACTTGTGACAAACAATCTTTTGTACGAAAGAATTTTGGTTGGTTTAGAAGCTATACTTTCAACGAGCCTTTATTTGTGAATTCTAGACCACACAAAAGTGCGTTCGTCAAAATGGCGCTGTTTTCGGGGATTACTGGTGCACGGAATTGTGATCATCAACAATGGCTCCAATAGTTTGGTAGCTCTCACACGTGAATTATACTTAGTCACAACTCCGCACAACTAACCAGCACGTGCACTGGGTCGTCCAAGTAATACCTTACGTGAGTAAGGGTCGATCCCACGGAGATTGTTGGTTTGAAGCAATCTATGGTCATCTTGTAGATCTCAGTCAGGCTGATTCAAATGTGATTGGGTTAGATAATTAAGATAAATAAAATAGGATAGAAATACTTATGTAAATTAATGGTGGGAATTTCAGATAAGCGTATGGAGATGCTTGTCCCTGTTGAATATCTGCTTTCCTACTGCTTTCATCCAATCCTTCTTACTCCTTTCCATGGCAAGTTGTATGTAGGGCATCACTATTGTCAATGGCTACATCCCATCCTCTCAGTGAAAATGGTCCAAATGCTCTGTCACAGCACGGCTAATCATCTGTCGGTTCTCAATCAGGTTGGAATAGAATCCCATGATTCTTTTGCGTCTGTCACTAACCCCCAACCTTCAGGAGTTTGAAGCTCGTCGCAGTCATTCAATCTCGGAATCCTACTCGGAATACCACAGACAAGGTTAGACTTTTCGGATTCCCATGAATGTCGCCATCAATTCTAGCTTATACCACGAAGATTCTGATCAAGGAATCCAAGAGATATGCGCCCGGTCTAAGGTAGAACAGAAGTGGTTGTCAGTCACGCGCATTCATAGGTGAGAATGATGATGAGTGTCACGGATCATCACATTCATCAAGTTGAAATGCAACGAATATCTTAGAACAGGAATAAATCGAATTGAATAGAAAATAGTAGTAATTACATTGAAACTTGAGGTACAGCAGAGCTCCACACCCTTAATCTATGGTGTGTAGAAACTCCACCGTTGAAAATACATAAGTGATAGGTCCAGGCATGGCCGAATGGCCAGCCCCCAAATGTGGTCACAAGATCGAATGATCAAAAGAAAAAGTATCGAACCAAGCTAACCACGATGTCTCATAGGCTAGTAAAAAGTTCTATTTATACTAAACTAGCTATTAGGGTTTACAGAGGTAAGTAATTGATGCATAAATCCACTTCCGGGGCCCACTTGGTGTGTGCTTGGACTGAGCTTGATCTATCCACGAGCTGAGGCTTCTCTTGAAGTTGAACGCCAAGTTGTAACGTGTTTTGGGCGTTCAACTCTGGTTTGTGACGTGTTTCTAGCGTTTGACTCCAGAATGCAGCATGGAACTGGCGTTGAGCACCAGTTTACATAATCAAATCTCGAATAAAGTATAGATTATTATATATTGATGGAAAGCTCTAAATGTCTACTTTCCAACGCCGTTGATAGCGCGCCATTTAGAGTTCTGTAGCTCCAGAAAATGCATTTTGAGTACAGGGAGGTCAGATTCCAACAACATCAGCAGTCCTTTGTCAGCCTCTTATCAGAGTTTTGCTCAGGTCCCTCAATTTTAGCCAGAAAATACCTGAAAACACAGAAAAATACACAAACTCATAGTAAAGTCTAGAAATGTGAATTTAGCATAAAAACTAATGAAAACATCCCTAAAAGTAACTAGATCATGCTAAAAACTACCTAAAAACAATGCCAAAAAGCGTATAAATTATCCGCTCATCACAACACCAAACTTAAATTGTTGCTTGTCCCCAAGCAACTGAAAATCAATTAGGATAAAAAGAAGAGAATATACTATAAATTTCAAACTATCAATGAATATTAGTTTTAATTAGATGAGCGAGACTTGTAGCTTTTTGCCTTTGAACAGTTTTGGCATCTCACTTTTTCCTTTGAAGTTTAGAATGATTGGCATCTATAGGAACTTAGAATTTCAGATAGTGTTATTGATTCTCCTAGTTAAGTTTGTTGATTCTTGAACACAACTACTTTTATGAGTCTTGGCCGTGGCCCTAACCACTTTGTTTTCCAGTATTACCACCGGATACATAAATGCCACAGACACATAACTGGGTGAACCTTTTCAGATTGTGACTCAGCTTTGCTAGAGTCCCCAGTTAGAGGTGTCCAGAGCTCTTACACACTCTTTTTGTCTTGGATCACGACTTTAACCACTCAGTCTCAAGCTTTTCACTTGGACCTGCATGCCATAAGCACATGGTTAGGGACAGCTTGATTTAGCCGCTTAGGCCTGGATTTTATTTCCTTGGGCCCTCCTATCCATTGATGCTCAAAGCCTTGGATCCTTTTTACCCTTGCCTTTTGGTTTTAAGGGCTAATTGCTTTTTCTGCTTGCTTTTTCTTTTTTTTCGCCACTTTTTTTTCGCAAGCTTTTGCTTTTTCACTGCTTTTTCTTGCTTCAAGAATCAATTTCATGATTTTTCAGATTGTCAATAACATTTTTCTTTGTTCATCATTCTTTCAAGAGCCAACAATTTTAACATTCATAAACAACAAGATCAAAAATATGCACTGTTCAAGCATTCATTCAGAAAACAAAAAGTATTGTCACCACATCAATATAATTAAACTAAATTCAAGGATAATTTCAAAATTCATGTACTTCTTGTTCTTTTGTATTAAAAACATGTTTCATTTAAGAAAGGTGAAGGATTATGGAATTTATTCATAGCTTTAAGACATAGTTACTACATACTAATGATCATGAAGTAGAGACACAAAACATAGATGAACATATAACATAAAAACCGAACAACAGAAAATAAGAACAAGGAATGAGTCCACCTTAGTGGCGTCTTCTTCTTGAAGGACCAATAATGTCCTTAAGCTCTTCTATGTCCCTTCCTTGCCTTTGTTGATCCTCCCTCATTGCTCTTTGATCTTCTCTAATTTCATGGAGAATGATGGAGTGCTCTTGATGTTCCACCCTTAATTGTTCCACATTGTAACTCAAATCTTCTAAGGAAATGTTGAGTTGTTCCCAATAGTTGTTGGGAGGAAAGTGCATCCCTTGAGCCATCTCCGGGATTTCTTGGTGATGAGCTTCCTCATGCGTCTCTTGGGTTCCATGAGTGGGATCTCTTGTTTGCTCCATCCTTTTCTTAGTGATGGGCTTGTCCTCCTCAATGAGGACGTCTCCTTCTATGATAACTCCAGCTGAGTAACATAGATGGCAAATAAGATGAGGAAAGGCTAGCCTTGCAAAAGTAGAGGATTTATCGGCTATTTTGTAGAATTCATGGGAGATGACTTCATGAACTTCTACTTCCTCTCCAATCATGATGCTATGAATCATGATGGCCCAATCCACAGTAACTTCAGATCAGTTGCTAGTGGGGATGATGGAGCGTTGAATGAACTCCAACCATCATCTAGCCACGGCTTGAGGTCCAGTCTTCTTAGTTGAACCGGCTTGCCTTTGGAGTCTCTTTTCCATTGAGCTCTTTCCACACATATGTCCATAAGGACTTGGTCCAATCTTTGATTAAAGTTGACTCTTCTAGTGTAAGGGCGTGCATCTCCTTGCATCATGGGTAAGTTGAACGCCAGCCTCACATTTTTCAAACTAAAATCTAAGTGTTTTCCTCGAACCATTGTAAGATAATTCTTTGGGTTCGGGTTCTTACTTTGATCATGGTTCCTAGTGATTCATGCATTGGCATAGAACTCTTGAACCATTAAGATTCTGACTTGTTGGATGGGGTTGGTTAAAACTTTCCAACCTCTTCTTTGGATCTCATGTCGGATCTCCGGGTACTCATTTTTCTTGAGCTTGAAAGGGACCTCGGGGATCACCTTCTTCTTGGCCACAACATCATAGAAGTGGTTTTGATGGGCTTTGGAGATGAATCTTTCCATCTCCCATGACTCGGAGGTGGAAGCTTTTGTCTTCCCTTTCCCTTTTCTAGAGGATTCTCCGGCCTTAGGTGCCATCAATGGTAATGGAAAAATAAAAAGCTTATGCGTTTACCACACCAAACTTAAAATATTGCTCTCCCTCGAGCAAGAGAAGAACGAAAAGAAGAAGAAAAAGAAGAAAATATGGAGGAGAGGGGGAGAGGTGTATTCGGCCAAGGTATATAAGAGGGGGTTGTGTTGTGTGATAATGAAGGAGAATGGAGGGGTTTATATAGGGAGGGGAGGGAGGGTAGGTTCGACTATTTAGGGTGGGCTTGGGTGGGAAAGATTTTTGAATTTTGAAGGTAGGTGGGGTTTATGGGGAAGAGTGGATGGATGTGAGTGGTGAAGGGGGTAATTGGGAAGAGAGATTGAGGTGATTGGTGAAGGGTGATAAACCACTATTTTATGGTTTATCTTATGCTCAATTGAGTAGTTTTTATCAACTCTTTACTCACTTATTCATACAATTCGCATGTTTTACATTTTCCTTCCTGATTTTGTGCTATGATTGAAAACATGCTTCTTTGATCTTATATTTGCTTATTATTAATCCTCTCTTATGACCATTAGATGCCTTGACATGTGTGTTAAGTGTTTTCAGATATTATAGGGCAGGAATGGCTTGGAGGATGGAAAGGAAACATGCAAAAGTGGAAGGAATACAAGAAGTTGGAGAAACTGCAAAGCTGTCAGCCTGACCCTCTCGCACTAAAACGACCATAACTTGAGCTACATAGGTCCAAATGACACGGTTCTAGTTGTGTTGGAAAGCTAACGTCCAGGGCTTCGATTTGATATATAATACGCCATAGTGGCCCTAACGCTAGGCGACGCGACCGCGTGCTCCATGCGGCCGCGTCGCAGTGACGAAAAAATCAGCGTGGCAGATTTCTTCTCCAGCGATTTCTGGGCTGTTTTCGACCCAGTTTTCGGCCCAAAAAACTCAGATTAAAGGCTATAAAGTAGAGGGATTGCATCCATTCAGAGTAGACTTCAGAGGCACTCATAATTCTCTTTTTATTATTTTAGATGTAGTTTTCAGAGAGAGATGTTCTCTCCTCTCTCTTAGGATTAAGATTTAGGACTTCTCTTAGTTTTAGGAGTGACTCTCAATCCCAGGTTCTTTATTTTTATTTATTTTTCAATGTTCCATGTTTAGATTGATTTTCTTGATTAATGTTATTTGAGATATTTTAGATTGATGACTGCTGTCTTTTATTTATATAAATAATTTGGATTTTTCTGTTCCCCTCTTGGCTTTGGTTAAATAATTGGTGACCCTGGAGTTATCGAACTCATTATTGATTGAAAATTGGATTTCTTCATTTCATTAATTCATATTCCAATAACTCTAGCCTTTTCCAAGGAAAGACTAGGACTTGAGGATTCGAACTAATTCATCCACTTAACTTACCTTCATAGTTAGAGGTTAACAAAGTGGGAGAAGAATCCAATTCTCTTTATAATTGATAAGGATAACTAGGATAAGACTTTGAGTCTTTATATCTTGCCAAAAGTTTATTTTACTGTTATTTTATTTTACTTGTCATATAATATATTCCCACCTTACTTCCAAAACCCCAATTTTACTTTTTTATAGCCAATAATAAGAACATACCTCCCTGCAATTCCTTGAGAAGACGACCCGAGATTTAAATACTCGGTTATCAATTTTAAAGGGGTTTGTTACTTGTGACAACCAAAGCGTTTGTACGAAGGGATTTCTGTCGGTTTAGAGACTTTATCTACAACGCGACTGTTTTTATGAAATTCTTTACTAGCAAAAATCCTAACGTCAAAATGGCGCCGTTGGTTGGGAATAATGGCCAATGGCACAAATCGTCCCATGCGAGAGTGTGGCTGGAGGCGTGCCAATGGCACAAATCGTCCCACGCGACCGCGTCGCTGACGTGACCGTGTCATATGGGAATAATGGCCACCCACGCGACTGCGTGCCCCACGCGGCCGCGTGACCAAGATTTCGACGTAAAAGGGTGCACAACCAATTATTGTGGTAGAGTGGTGCCGGATTGGTGCTAAACGCACAATTCTATCCACGCGGCCGCGTGACCCACGCGACCGTGTCACATTCTTCTAGAGCCCACTCACGCGATCGCATGCCCCATGCGATCGCGTCACTTAAAATTTGGCACTAATAATAATTTGAATAGAGAGTTGTGCGAGCGCGAGGCTGCCCTCGCGCCAGTAGCATGAATTGTGTTAGGCGACCGTGTGACCGACGCGATCACGTCAATCAGTACCAGCACAAGTCGCGCGACCGCGTGTTCCACGCATCCGCGTCGCTGCGCCGCACAGCTTACATAATTTTGCCAAATATCTTATCTTTTCTTCCCCAATCCTAATTTCTTCTATCTTTTCTTCTTTCTTCTTTCTTTCTTACTTTATTTCTTTCACTTCTCATTCTTTTTCACCTTCATCCTATTTTACTTCATTTATTTGCATATTTCATTCATTGCATTTTAAAATTGTGCATATTTTTATTTCCTTTTCTGAATTTTTATTGGTGTTAAAAATTTTTCTTATTCAAGCGTTGCATCTTTTCTTGAATTTATTTTGGTAACTTGTTTTACACTGTGGGATGATATTAATTATTTGCCAATGCCAATCTTTTATGATACTTGCACTCCATTTGCATTGGCATGAACTTGTATTGATACTTCCATTATCCACTCTCCTCCCCTATGTTACAAATTTTGTACCACTGGCATGCCATGGCTTCTATTGTTTTCTCACGTACATGTTGAAGCTTCCATGTAAATGAGACCCTTATCATTTGGCATTAACCCACCCATACTTTATTTATTTTCTTATCTTTATTTCTGGGTTACTTTTTTTCCGTTTTTCTTTCAGGATGGCCACCCGGAGGGGAACCGGAAGACATTTACATGGGGAGACAAACAAGTCCATCTGCAAAATCTTGAAGAAAAGCATCAGTTAGAACAACCCATCCACCTGCACATCTCAGCATGCACCGAGGACGGTGCAATCTTTAAGTGTGGGGAGGTCGATACCGATCTCTATGGGTTAGTACTTTCTTGTCTCAAACACCAATGTTTAAATTTTCTTTGTAGATTAGTTGTTGCATTTGCATACTTGTTTGATTTTTGCATATTTTACCATTTGGTTAAAGTAATATTTTTTTTCAAGAAACCTTTTAGAGCATTCACTAATTTGAATAAAATTTAATGTTACACTTGTTTGAAGAAATATTATTTTGGAACATGGTTTAGAGTTCGGACACACAAAACCTGTGAGATTTTGAGCCTATTTGAATTGGTTGCATTTTATCAACCAAAATTTTGTTTTAGTGTGTATTTTTCTCTCTAAAATTGTGATCTTTGTCTTGCTTAATTCTATATTTCCATTATTTGATGTATGCATGCACTTACATGATTGAGGCATTTGTTTCACTGAGCTTACATACCCATATGGCCTTACCTTTCATTATCCCTTGCAAACCAATGTTGAGCCTATTATACCCCTTTATTCTTTACTTTAGCACATCATTAACTCTAAGCGGAAAGCAATAATATCCTTAATTTGAATCCTTGGTTAGCTTAGACTAATGAGAGTGCTCATGAATTAAGTGTGGGAAAGTGAATTTAGAAACATTTGGTTTGAGAATTGAGTATGTTAGAATTTTCTGAAAATGTGAAAGAAATGTTTAGGACATGATTCATGCATCCAATAATTTAATCATATGCATTGAAAAAAAAAGAAGAGAAAAAGAGCAAATAAGAAAAAGGGGACAAAATGCCCCAAAGTAAGTAGTAAAGGCAATGCATATGTACTGTACTTGAAATTAGAATGCATGAATATGTGGAAAACATGGTTAATGGATGGTTAGATGTTGTATTATGATTACATGGATTGTTTATGTTAGGTGGAAAAGTTTCAGTTAATTAAGGATTCAGATTTTAGTCCACTTGGCCAAATACAATCCTACCTTGACCCTAACCCCATTACAACCCTTAAAAGACCTCTTGATATGTGCATTTATGCATTAAATTTTTGTTGATTGGTAGAAGAAAAACAAGCCTTAGAAAGCAAGGTTAGTAGAGAATTGAGAGAATCGAACCTTAAACACTTGAGTGATTAGAGTGTATACACTACCAGTGAGGGTTTGATGCTCAATCCCTTGTTCCCGGCTTTCATGAGCTATTTTCTCCTTGCAAGTCTATTTGTACTTAATTTTTATGATTTGAATTAGTGAAATCCAGTTCATATATGTTCTTAAAAGAATTGTTTACTTTTAACCAAGTAGGTAGAAGCATGTTGCATTTAGTTGCATTCATAGGTTGCATCTCATACATTCTATCATTCCTCTTCATCTCTTTATAGTTTTTCTTGAGTTTAGCATGAGGACATGCTATTGTTTAAGTGTGGGGATGTTGATAAACCACTATTTTATGGTTTATCTTATGCTCAATTGAGTAGTTTTTATCAACTCTTTACTCACTTATTCATACAATTCGCATGTTTTACATTTTCCTTCCTGATTTTGTGCTATGATTGAAAACATGCTTCTTTGATCTTATATTTGCTTATTATTAATCCTCTCTTATGACCATTAGATGCCTTGATATGTGTGTTAAGTGTTTTCAGATAATATAGGGCAGGAATGGCTTGGAGGATGGAAAGGAAGCTTGCAAAAGTGGAAGGAATACAAGAAGTTGGAGAAATTGCAAAGCTGTCAGCCTGACCCTCTCGCACTAAAACGACCATAACTTGAGCTACAGAGGTCCAAATGACACGGTTCCAGTTGCGTTGGAAAGCTAACGTCCGAGGATTCCATTTGATATATAATATGTCATAGTGTCCTTGATGCTAGGCGATGCGACCGCGTGCTCCATGCGGCCGCGTCGCAGTGACGAAAAAACCAGCGTGGCAGATTTCTTCTCCAGCGATTTCTGGGCTATTTTCGACCCAGTTTTCGGCCCAAAAAACTCAGATTAAAGGCTATAAAGTAGAGGGATTGCATCCATTCAGAGTAGACTTCAGAGGCACTCATAATTCTCTTTTTATTATTTTAGATGTAGTTTTCACAGAGAGAGGTTCTCTCCTCTCTCTTAGGATTAGGATTTAGGACTTCTCTTAGTTTTAGGAGTGACTCTCAATCTGAGGTTCTTTATTTTTATTTATTTTTCAATGTTCCATGTTTAGATTGATTTTCTTGATTAATGTTATTTGAGATATTTTAGATTGATGACTGCTGTCTTTTATTTATATAAATAATTTGGATTTTTCTGTTCCCCTTTTGGCTTTGATTAAATAATTGGTGACCCTGGAGTTATCGAACTCATTATTGATTGAAAATTGGATTTCTTTATTTCATTAATTCATATTCCAATAACTCTAGCCTTTCCCAAGAAAAGACTAGGACTTGAGGATTCGAATTAATTCATCCACTTAACTTACCTTCATAGTTAGAGGTTAACAAAGTGGGAGAAGAATCCAATTCTCTTTATAATTGATAAGGATAACTAGGATAAGACTTCCAGTCTTTATACCTTGCCAAAAGTTTATTTTACTGTTATTTTAATTTACTTGTCATATAATATATTCCCACCTTACTTCCAAAACCCCAATTTTACTTTTTTATAGCCAATAATAAGAACATACCTCCCTACAATTTCTTGAGAAGACGACCCGAGGTTTAAATACTCGGTTATCAATTTTAAAGGGGTTTGTTACTTATGACAACCAAAACGTTTGTACGAAGAGATTTCTGTCGGTTTAGAGACTATATCTACAACGCGACTACTTTTATGAAATTCTTTACTGGCAAAAATCCTAACGTCAAAGGGTTTTTGGGAAAGTGTGTTATAGGATTAATTAGGAGGTAATGTGGGAATATGTTAGGTGGAGATCCTGTGGGGTCCACAGATCCTGAGGTGTCAAGGATTTACATCCCTGCACCAATTAGGCATGTAAAATGCCTTAGCATACCATTTTGGCGTTTAAACGCCGAAGTGGTGCACGTTCTGGGCGTTCAGTGCCCATGTGTAGCATGTTTCTGGTGTTGAACGCCAGTTCCATGCTTGTTACTGGCGTTCAGCGCCAGCTTTCCTCTGGGCATATTCCTGGCATTCAAACGCCAGGATGTTGCTTGTTTCTGGCGTTCAGCGCCAGATCCATGCTCTGTTCTGGTGTTGAACGCCAGCCAGATGCTCCTTACTGGCGTTTAAACGCTAGTAAGTCCTTCCACCAGGGTGTGATTTTTCTTCTGCTATTTTTGATTCTGTTTTTAATTTTGATATTTTTCGTGGCTTCACATGATCATGAACCTACTAAAACACAAAATAACAATAAAAATAAAATTAGATAAATAAAAATTGGGTTGCCTCCCAACAAGCGCTTCTTTAATGTCAATAGCTTGACAGCGGGCTCTCATGGAGCCTCACGGGTGATCAGGTCAATGTTGTGGACTCCCAACACCAAACTTAGAGTTTGGATATGGGGGTTCAACACCAAACTTAGAGTTTGATTGTGGGGGCTCTGTTTGACTCTGTATTGAGAGAAGCTCTGCATGCTTACTCTCTCTTGTTACAGAAGGATAGCCGTGTGCCTTAAACACAAGGTAGTCCCCATTTAATTGAAGGACTAATTCTCCTCTGTTAACATCTATCACAGCTTCTGATGTGGCTAGGAAAGGTCTTCTAAGGATGATGCATTCATCCTCCTCCTTCCTAGTGTCTAAGATTATAAAATCAGTAGGAATGTAAAGGCCTTTAACCTTTACCAACACGTCCTCTACTGATCCATAAGCTTGTCTTACTGACTTGTCTGCCAATTGTAATGAGAATAAGGCAGGCTGTACCTCAATGATCCCCAGCTTCTCCATTACAGAGAGTGGCATAAGATTTATGCCTGACCCTAGGTCACACATAGCTTTTTCAAAGGTCATGGTGCCTATGGTACAGGGTATTAAGAATTTCCCAGGATCTTGTTTCTTTTGAGGTAGAGTTTGCTAAACCCATGTATCAAGTTCACTAATGAGCAAGGGAGGTTCACCTTCCCAAGTCTCATTACCAAATAACTTGGCATTTAGCTTCATGATGGCTCCTAGATATTGAGCAACTTGCTCTCCAGTTACATCTTCATCCTCTTCAGAGGAAGAATAGTCTTCAGAGCTCATGAATGGTAGAAGGAGATTTAGTGGAATCTCTATGGTCTCTATATGAGCCTCAGATTCCTTTGGATCCTCAATAGGGAACTCCTTCCTGCTTGAGAGACGTCCCAAGAGGTCTTCCTCACTAGGATTTTCGTCCTTCTCCTCCCTTGTGCATTCGGCCATATTGATTACATCAATGGCCTTGCACTCTCCTTTTGGATTCTCTTCTGTATTGCTGGGGAGAATACTGGGAGGAGTTTCAATGACTTTCTTACTCAGCTGGCCCACTTGTGCCTCCAAATTTCTAATGGAGGATCTTGTCTCATTCATGAAACTTAAAGTGGCCTTTGACAGATCAGAGACTAAGTTTGCTAAATTAGAAGGGCTCTGCTCAGAATTCTCTGTCTGTTGCTGAGAAGATGATAGAAAAGGCTTGTTATTACTGTGCCTGTTTCTTCCACCATTATTAAAGCCTTGTTGAGGCTTTTGTTGATCCTTCCATGAGAAATTTAGATGATTTCTCCATGATGAATTATAGGTGTTTCCATAAGGTTCACCCATGTAGCTAACCTCTGCCATTGCAGGGTTTTTAGGATCATAAGCTTCTTCAGAAGCTGTCTCTTTAGTACTGTTGGATGCATTTTGCCATCTATTCAGACTTTGAGAAATCATGTTGACTTGCTGAGTCAATACTTTGTTCTGAACCAATATGGCATTCAGAGCATCAATTTCAAGAAATCCCTTCCTCTGAGGCGTTCTATTATTCACGGAATTCCTCTCAGAAGTGTACATGAATTGGTTATTTGCAACCATGTCAATAAGTTCCTGAGCTTCTGCAGGCGTTTTCTTTAGGTGAATGGATCCACCTGCAGAGTGGTCCAATGACATTTTAAAAAACTCAGATAGACCATAATAGAATATATCTAATATGGTCCATTCTGAAAACATGTCAGAAGGACACTTTTTGGTCATCTGCTTGTATCTTTCCCAAGCTTCATAGAGGGATTCACCATCTTTTTGCTTGAAGGTCTAAACATCCACTCTAAGCTTGCTCAGATTTTGAGGAGGAAAGAATTTATCCAAGAAGGCCGTGACCAGCTTATCCCAGGAGTCCAGGCTATCTTTAGGTTGTGAGTCCAACCATGTTCTAGCTCTGTCTCTTACAGCAAAAGGGAAAAGCATGAGCTTATAGACTTTAAGATCTACTCCATTCGTCTTAACAGTCTCACAAATCTGCAAGAACTCAGTTAAAAACTGGTAAGGATCTTCAGATGGAAGTCTATGAAACTTGCAGTTCTGTTGCATTAGAGCAACTAATTGAGGTTTCAGCTCAAAATTGTTTGCTCCAATGGCAGGAATTGAGATGCTTCTTCCATCAAACTTGGACGTTGGTTTAGTGAACTCACCAAGCATCCTCCTTGCATTATTGTTGTTGGGTTCGGCTGCCATCTCCTTCTCTTGTTCGAAAATTTCAGAAAGGTTGCCTCTGGATTGTTGTAATTTAGCTTCTCTTAGTTTCTTTTTCAGAGTCCTTTCATGTTCTGGATCAGCTTCAACAAAGATGTCTTTTTCCTTATTATTAGTAGAAGAAGAAAGGAATAAGAGTGGAGAATCCAATCACAAGGGTGAGGATAGAGGCAGTGATTAGAGATGAAGAGAAGTGAAGAGAAGTGTTAGTAAATAAATAAATATATAAAGAAGAAGAGAAGAGAGGGAGAATTCGAAAATAATTTCAAAAAAGTAGTTAATGATTTTCGAAAATTAAAGATAAGATATAATTAAAATTAAAATTTAAAACAATTAAAAAGAAATTTTTAAAAAGAGATGAGATATTTTCGAAAATTAAAGAGGGAAAAGTAGTTAGGTGGTTTTGAAAAAGATAAGAAACAAACAAAAGTTAAATAGTTAGTTGAAAAAGATATTAAAGTCAAATTTGAAAAGATAAGAAGATAAGAAGTTAGATAAGATATTTTGAAATCAAATTTTTGAAAAAGATAAATTTTGAAAAAGATATGATAAAAAGATAGGATTGAAAAAGATTTAATTTTTAAAATTAAAATTAATTACTTAACTAACAAGAAACTAAAAGATATGGTTCTAGAATTTAAAGATTGAACCTTTCTTAACAAGAAAGTAACAAACTTCAAATTTTTGAATCAATCATATTACTTGTTAGTATAATTTTCGAAAATCAAGATAGAATTAAGAAAAAGATTTTTGAAAAATATTTAAAAAGATTTTCGAAAATTAAAAAAATAAAAAAAGATTTAATTTTTGAAAAAGATTTTGAAAAGATAAGATTTTTAAAATTGAAAATTTGATTTGACTTGTAAGAAACAACTAATTTTAAAATTTTTTGACTAAGTCAACTCAAATTTTCGAAAATTATGAGAAAATTAAGGAAAAGATATTTATTTATGAATTTTTAATTATGAGAGAGAAAAACAACAAAAATGACTCACAACATGAAAATTATGAATCAAAACTCATGATGCATGCAAGAACACTATGAATGTTAAGATGAACACCAAGAACACTTTGAAGATCATGATGAACATCAAGAACATATTTTTGAAAAATTTTTGATGCAAAGAAAACATGCAAGACACCAAACTTAGAATTCTTTAATGCATGGACACTATGAATGCAAAAATGCATATAAAAAACAACATACAACACAAAACAAGAAAACATCAAGATCAAACAAGAAGACTTGTCAAGAACAATTTGAAGATCATGAAGAACACCATGAATGCATGAATTTTCGAAAAATGCAAGAAAAAATTTTTAAAGCATGCAATTGACACCAAACTTAAAAATTGACTCAAGATTCAAACAAGAAACACAAAATATTTTTGGTTTTTATGATTTTATGATTTTTTTTTGTATTTTATTTTATTTTTTCGAAAAACATATAGGAAAAAGAAAATAAGAAATTCAAAATCTTTAAGAAGAATTCCAGGAATCTTTCAATATTAGCCCAAAGCTCCAATCAAAGGGTTGGACATGGCTTAATAGCCAGTCAGCTTTAGGATGGAATTACATGCATTGTGGTGATTTGTTGAAGACCAATTCCAAAGGAGTTTGAATATGGCTTTGCAGCCAGCCAGGATTCAACATGCTTCATGAAACTCTGGAATCCATTCTTAAATGTTTTGAAGCCACAGAATGATATATTTTAAAAAAATTTGAAAATAGGAATAAAAATTTTTTTTGAAAGATTTTTGAAAAGTTTGTGAAAAGAAAATTACCTAATCTGAGCAACAAGATGAACCGTCAGTTGTCCATACTCGAACAATCCCCGGCAACGGCCCCAGAAACTTGGTGCACGAAATTGTGATCATCAACAATGGCTCCAATAGTTTGGTAGCTCTCACACGTGAATTACACTTAGTCACAACTCCGCACAACTAACTAGCAAGTGCACTGGGTCGTCCAAGTAATACCTTACGTGAGTAAGGGTCGATCCCACGGAGATTGTTGGTATGAAGTAATCTATGGTCATCTTGTAGATCTCAGTCAGGCTGATTCAAATGTGATTGGATTAGATAATTAAAAGATAAATAAAATAGGATAGAAATACTTATGTAAAATTAATGGTGGGAATTTCAGATAAGTGTATGGAGATGCTTGTCCCTGTTGAATCTCTGCTTTCCTACTGCTTTCATCCAATCCTTCTTACTCCTTTCCATGGCAAGCTGTATGTAGGGCATCACCGTTGTCAATGGCTACATCCCATCCTCTCAGTGAAAATGGTCCAAATGCTCTGTCACAGCACAGCTAATCATCTGTCGGTTCTCAATCAGGTTGGAATAGAATCCCGTGATTCTTTTGTGTCTGTCACTAACGCACAGCCTTCAGGAGTTTGAAGCTCGTCGCAGTCATTCAATCCCGGAATCCTACTCGGAATACCACAGACAAGGTTAGACTTTCCGGATTCCCATGAATGCCGCCATCATTTCTAGCTTATACCACGAAGATTCTAATCAAGGAATCCAAGAGATATGCGCCCGGTCTAAGGTAGAACGGAAGTGGTTGTCAGTCACGCGCGTTCATAGGTGAGAATGATGATGAGTGTCATGGATCATCACATTCATCAAGTTGAAGTGCAACAAATATCTTAGAACAGGAATAAATCGAATTGAATAGAAAATAGTAGTAATTGCATTGAAACTTGAGGTACAGCAGAGCTCCACATCCTTAATCTATGGTGTGTAGAAACTCCACCGTTGAAAATACATAAGTGATAGGTCCAGGCATGGCCAAATGGCCAGCCCCCAAACGTGGTCACAAGACCGAATGATCAAAAGAAAAAGTATCGAACCAAGCTAACCACGATGTCTCATAGACTAGTTAAAAGTTCTATTTATACTAAACTAGCTACTAGGGTTTACATAGGTAAGTAATTGATGCATAAATCCACTTTCGGGGCCCACTTGGTATGTGCTTGGGCTGAGCTTGATCTATCCACGAGCTGAGGCTTCTCTTGGAGTTGAACGCCAAGTTGTAACGTGTTTTGGGCGTTCAACTCTGGTTTGTGACGTGTTTCTGGCGTTTGACTCCAGAATGCAGCATAGAACTGGCGTTGAGCGCCGGTTTACGTCATCAAATCTAGAATAAAGTATGGACTATTATATATTGCTGGAAAGCTCTAGATGTCTACTTTCTAACGCTGTTAAGAGCGCGCTATTTGGAGTTCTGTATCTCCAGAAAATTCATTTTGAGTGCAGGGAGGTTAGATTCTAACAGCATCAGCAGTCCTTTGTCAGCCTCTTGTCAGAGTTTTGCTCAGGTTCCTCAATTTCAGCCAGAAAATACCTGAAATCACAGAAAAACACACAAACTCATAGCAAAGTCTAGAAATGTGAATTTATCATAAAACTAATAAAAACATCCCTAAAAGTAACTAGATCATGCTAAAAACTACCTAAAAACAATGCCAAAAAGCGTATAAATTATCCGCTCATCAATTACCCTATACACCTGAGTGACTAGAGTGCATATACGCTCCTAGTGAGGGTTCAAGCTCGACTCTATGTTCCTGGATTTCATGAGTGGTGCACAAAATTGTGATCATAAATTGCGCCATCAACATGGTACGCTCAATTGCAATCTCAACTCTTTATCACAACTTCGCACAACTAACTAGCAAGTGCACTGGGTCGTCCAAGTAATAAACCTTACGCGAGTAAGGGTCGATCCCATGGAGATTGTTGGTATGAAGCAAGCTATGGTCATCTTGTAAATCTCAGTCTGGCAGATTCAAATGGTTATGAATGATTTATGAATAAAGCATAAAATAAAGATAGAGATACTTATGCAATTCATTGGTGAGAATTTCAGATAAGCGTATGGAGATGCTTTGTCCCTTCCGTCTCTCTGCTTTCCTACTGTCTTCATCCAATCCTTCTTACTCCTTTCCATGGCAAGCTGTATGTTGGGCATCACCATTGTCAATGGCTACAGTCCCGTCCTCTCAGTGAAAATGTTCAACGCGCTCTATCACAGCACGGCTATTCAGCTGTCGGTTCTCGATCATGTCAGAATAGAATATAGTGATTCTTTTGCGTCTGTCACTAACGCCCCACAATCGTGAGTTTGAAGCTCGTCACAGTCATTCAATCCTTGAATCCTACTCAGAATACCACAGACAAGGTTTAGACCTTCCGGATTCTCTTGAATGCCGCCATCAATTCTAGCTTATACCACGAAGATTCTGATTAAGGAATCCAAGAGATATTCACTCAATCTAAGGTAGAACGGAGGTGGTTGTCAGGCACACGTTCATAGGTGAGAATGATGATGAGTGTCACGGATCATCACATTCATCAAGTTGAGGAACAAGTGATATCTTGGAACAAGAATAAGCTGAATTGAATAGAAGAACAATAGTAATTGCATTAATATTCGAGGTACAGCAGAGCTCCATACCTTAATCTATGGTGTGTAGAAACTCCATCGTTGAAAATACATAAGAACAAGGTCTAGGCATGGCCGAGAGGCCAGCCCCCATGATCTAAGATAGCATAAGACTACTCAAAGATAGCTACCAAGTGTCTAATACAATAGCAAAAGGTCCTATTTGTAGAGAACTAGTAGCTTAGGGTTTACAAAGATGAGTAAATGACATAAAATTCCACTTCCGGGCCCACTTGGTGTGTGCTTGGGCTGAGCATTGAAGTATTTTCGTGTAGAGACTCTTCTTGGAGTTAAACGCCAGCTTTTGTGCCAGTTTGGGCGTTTAACTCCCATTCTTGTGCCAGTTCCGGCGTTTTACGCCAGAATTCTTGAGCTGACTTGGAACGCCTGTTTGGGCCATCAAATCTCGGGCAAAGTATGGACTATTATACATTGCTGGAAAGCCCAGGATGTCTACTTTCCAACGCAGTTAAGAGCGCTCCAATTGGGCTTCTATAGCTCCAGAAAATCCACTTCGAGTGCAGGGAGGTCAGAATCCAACAACATCTGCAGTCCTTTTCAGCCTTTGAATCAGATTTTTGCTCAGATCCCTCAATTTCAGCCAGAAAATACCTGAAATCATAGAAAAACACACAAACTCATAGTAAAGTCCAGAAAAGTGAATTCTAACTAAAAAATAATAAAAATATAATAAAAACTAACTAAAACATACTAAAAACATACTAAAAACAATGCCAAAATGCGTACAAATTATCCGCTCATCAATGAGCTATCTCCTTACAAGTTTACTTGTCTCTTATTGTGTGATTTGAATTAGTGGAATTTGATTTCTGTTTGTCTTGAAGAACTTGTTTATTTTCTTAACCAAGTAGGTGTAGACATTTCATCATATAGTTGCATTCATATGTATAGGTTGCATTGCATTGCATGAGTCCTAGAGTCCCTACTCATTCTTTTTGATCTCTTAGAAGCTTAGCATGAGGACGTGCTAATGTGTAAGTGTGGGAAGGTTGATAAACCACTATTTTATGGTTTATCTTATGTTGAACTGAGTGGTTTTTATCACCTTTCTCCTACACCTACTCATGTAATTAGCATGTTATACGTTTGCCTTCCTGATTTAATACTATGATTAAAAACTTGCTTCCAGAGCCTTTAAATTGTAGATTTTTATCCATCTCTATACAATTTGATGCCGTGATCTGTGTGTTAAGTGTTTTCAGGCTTTACAGGGCAGGAATGGCTTGGAGGATGGAGAGGAAGCTTGCAAAAATGGAAGGAGCACAAGAAATAAAGGAGACAATCAGTGAGGAGCAACGCTCACACGTGCGCGTGAATTAAAGTTTTCTCAACGACGCGTGCGCGTGCTTGACGCGTGCGCGTGACAAGAAAAATCGCCAAACGATGCGCACGCGTGAGTGACGCGTACGTGTGACATGCGCGACGTACAGCAGTTGTAGAAAATTGCTGGGGGTGATTTCGGGCCAGTTTTAGACCTAGTTTTTAGCCCAGAAATACAAACTAGAGCCAGGGAACAGGAGGGACTCAGAGGACATTCTCATTCTGCATAGTTTTAGTTTTAGTTTTTGGATATAGAGAGAGATTTTCCACTTCTTCCTCTAGGTTTCTTCACAATCATAGTTATTTGAATTTTATTGCTTTTTGTTGTTGATTGGGATATTGAGAAGAGTTGCTACCTCCGTTGAAGTTTCATTTATTCCAGTTTGTTTCCTTTGTCCCTTACTCTTCCATATCCTGAATCCTTATTCAGAGTTACAATTGGATTGTTTTTAGAATTTATTAATGCAAGAACTATTTTTACTTTTAATTAATTTTTAGTTATTGTTTATCATGTCTCACTTTTATTCCTCTCTTAATTCTGTGAAAGTTATATTCATGTCAATGGAGTAGAACTCCCACTTGACTTGGGGGTTGATTAAAAGGAGACCCTTGAGTTGGAATGTCCAAGCGATTAGTTAATTTGGATGTTATTGGCTAATTCTATATTTACTAATGCTAATTCTTCCCAAGGGAGAGGATTAGGACTTGTAAATAAGAGTTAGCTCAATCACTTGATTTTCCTTTATTTAGTAAGGGTTAACTAAGTGAAAATAACAACATCTTGAAGCTACACTTGAGAAATTCCAACAGGGATAGAACTTCCAATTAATCTACCCCCGGTCAAGGCTTTTTATTTCTAATTTTTATGACAACTTTTTTAAATTGATACGCGGTATCTTCATTGGTTAAGAGCTATACTTGCAACACTGTTTTCTCTATAAACTCTTGATCGGTGATTTTTTGTACGTCAATTTTTGGCGCCGTTGCCGGAGAATTGCAAACGTGTGCCTTATTATAGGTTATTGTAAATATTTGCTTTTGCTTGTTTATTTGTTCTCGTTTTTCTATTTTTGTGTTTTTAATTTTTATTAACTACTATGAATTCTCACCCCTCTGGCTTTAAGTTTGGTTCCAATGTTGTTGTAAGGAATGGAAGCTATAATGAGAACACGCATCAAGGTTGGAATAATCAAAGATGGGAGGAGCCACAAGGATTTGATCAACCTTCTCGGCAACAATCCCCTCCAATGTGCTACTATAACCAACAACCATTCTATGATGCATATCCAGACAATAGTTATGGTGGACCCTTTCATGACAACCAACCTCCACCAAATTACTATGGTCAAGAGCCATTCTAGGGTGCGTACCAAGATGATGGATATGGTGGACCCCCTTGTAGTTACCAACAAGCCCCACCATATGCTTATGAACCACCCCCTCAACATAACTCTGAACCACCATACTCACAAGCCTATTTCCACCATCACCTCCATATGACCCTAATCTTTATCCACCACACCAACCACCATATGAACCATACCCATAACCACCACCTCAATATTCATCATCTCCATATCCTTATCAAGAAGAACCAACTCCGTATTATGAGCCATTTCTCCCAACAAATGAACCCTCCTATCCATCCCAAACCTACATGAAGAACACACTTACCTCTCTCATTGGTCTCACCTCTAAACTCCAACATCTTATATCCTGCATGGACCAACCTTCCACCTTCAATATTCAACCCTCAAGCTCTAGTGCACTTCCTCTTCAACCACATAATGATCTTTCCATCCCATCACCATTCTCCATAGAAGAGCACCCACATCCATCAATCCAAGAGCAAGATGATTCCAATTATGCTATTGACATGGAACAAGAGAGAAGGGATCATCTTCATGAATTCATACTTCATAAGAAGCTCGAGGAGGCCCTAAAGGTGAAGGTAGGAGAGACCCTTGAAGATGAAAGAGTAGTTGAAGGGAGTTGTCATGGAAAGGAAATCATCAAGGAGAAGTACGATTTTATACTTAAACAACTGGACAAAGCAGCAATTATTGAAAAGGAAGAAGTGGTTGCAGACTTAGGAGATGCTGATCCTCCATTGGAAAGTCCAGTCATAGAGCCTCCTTCCAAGGTGTTTGATGTTGATGTTGAGGAGGGTGTACAACCTCCAAGGCAGATCATGGTTGAAGACTTTGTAGAGGTTGATCACGAGTTGGAGATTAAAGAAGAAGAAGCACAGCCTCCCATGCTCTTGGTAGGCAATGCAGAAGAGATTGAATTGGGAGAAAGCTACTAAGAGGAAGCGGTTGAAGTTGAAGAGGCTTACAGAGAGGTGAAAATTGTCAAGGAAGAGCCCAAGGGAATAGAGCTGAAAATCACCTTACCAAAGTTGTTGGAGACCTCTTCCCCAAAGCCATCACCATCCATTCCTTTATTCAAGTGGGTAAATCTTTCATCTCTAAGCTTAATTAGCCCACTTGAATATGTTTTGCTTGAGATGGATGGGCAACTTAGAGCTCTTTGTGGCTATGAGAGTAAGAGAGAGATGGTTAGTGGTAAGAGTTGTCAAGCAAGGTTCAATAAGGTTCCGCATTCCACACTGGAGTACAAGTGTTGGTGTGGAGCCCGAATGGATGGGTCTAGAAAGCTGTTTGGATGCCTTAGTGAGAATTCGGATTACTTACCACCCGGATGGAACCATGATAATCAACTTGCAGATAGGTGTAGAATCAAGATTTGGGATCTCGGAATACATGAGGATCAATCTTGGGAGCTCAAAGCTTGTGAAGAACTCCATCAAAGCTTGAGAAATTTACCTGGTATCGATAGAGCTTATTGGAAGTCCAAGCATTGGTGGAAGTTTCAAGATGAGTTCAAGCACAAGCCACCATGACAAGGAGCTCACCATATGTCCAACTTAAGGACTTTAACTAAAAGTGCTAGGTGGGAGACAACTCACCATGGTATGATCTTTCATTTTTATTATTACTTTTATTTTATTTTATTTTATTTTCACAAGTTTTTCATTCATAATTTCTGCATATTCATTTGCATGCTGCATTTTGCATATTGCATAAAAAAGAGCACACGACGCGTACACGTCATATGTGTGTGCGTGCAACAAAAGAATTGAACATAAAGTTGGGCAGGAGTGGTGCTGGACACGTGCCTGGCGCACAAGCAAGACCACGCGTACGCATCCCTCACGCGTACGCATCGCTTGCGATTTCAGCCCTCCACGCATACGCGTCCCTGATGCGCACGCGTGATCATGAAAAATCAGCCTAAAAATGTGCTGAACAGAGAGTTGTGATGGTCTGGGGCTGGCACTATGCTAGAGGCACAAAATCACCCACGCGTACGTGTCCCTGACGCGTGCGCGTCCTTTCCCTTTCAGACCACCCACGCGTATGCGTGGGCGACGCTTACGCGTCGCAGGGCCAACTTAGTTTTCACGCGTACACGTGATGCAGGCTTACGCGTCACGTCCCGTTTCTCATTCCCTTCTCCTTTCTTCTCTCCTTTCCCCTTCTTTTCCTTTTCCCCATCTATTCTGTCTCCCTTCTTTCCATTATTGCATTTATTTATTTCATGTTGCCTTAGTTATCTATGGTTTCTTCTCATGCATTTTTATGCTGATGTTGGAATTTTATTTGGGTACTATTTTATTATTTTGAGCTTGTGGAATTTATGAGGACTGATTTGACAATTGATATTTCAATTTGGCTCTCTTATACATTTGGATTACATTATTTTCATTCCAATTATACCTTGCACACCACGTTTGTGAAAAAGCTTTTCTAGCACTTTGAATCCTATTTTCTTTTACTCGTTTACTTGTATGCCTCTTTTTCATGACAGTTGGATTCCACATGTATTTGAGATTATTATTCACACTTATCTTCATTACATATGATCTTTAATTTGGCACATTTAATAATTGATGCTTGAATTATGCTTCTCATGCCCATTACTTGCATGCTTTTACCATCTTGCATCTAATTTTATGAATTGCCTTTTTGATCCATATTGATGTCTTACATACATGTTGTAGCTACCATGTAGTTGGGCTAACATATTTCCTTTGGCATTCATTATCACTTGGAATTTTCTCCCTTCCGGTCTTAGTTGTCTATATTTCACACTCTTCCTTTTCTTTCTTCTTTAGACATGGGTATCAAGAAAGGAAAAGAGAAGGCCACTGACAAGACACCGGCACGGAAAGGAACCACGAGACCTCCAGCTAAGGCGCTTCCATCTACAAGCGTCAGTTGGAGTAACCCGTCCACTTGCACATCTTAGCATGCACCGAGGACAGTACAATCTTTAAGTGTGGGGAGGTCGATACTGACTTCCGTGGGTTAGTTACCTTCTTTTCAACACCAATCATTTATTTTCTTTGTTAGTTGTTGCATTTGCATGTTTGTTTACATGTATGTCTTGCTTGGTTATAATAATGAGTTGCTTTTCAAAACCCTTTTTACAATATTTCACTAATTTAAATTGATTTTTTTTAAATTGTTTGAGGATTGTAATTTGGAACATGAATTATAGCTATGAACACACAACCTATGAGATTTGAGCTTAATTATATGGTTACATTATTTAGCCATAAATTTTTATTCTTGTGTGTTTTCTTCTCTATGATTGTAATATATATTTTGTTCCATTCTATATGTCCATTGTTTAGTGTATTTACATGCTTGCATATGATTGAGGCCATCATTTGTTGTTAGCTCACTTATCTCAAATAGCCTACCCTTTCAATCACCTTTGTTTGCCACCTTGAGCCTTTTAATCCCCGTTTGTTCTATATTTTACCACATCACTAGCCTTAAGTGGAAAAACAAGTAATTACCCCAAATGAATCTTTGGTTAGCTTAAGTTAGAGATTGTGTGTCAGTTAAGTGTGGGGAACTATGGGAACTTGGGTTGATGAAAGTATACAGTGTTTTATTGACAAAATATTGGGAATTTAGGTACTTACTCATGTGAGACCAGAAAAATTAAAAACTCATGTGCATTGATATGTTATGTTTGCTTTCAAAAAAAAGGAAAAAAAAAGAGAAAAACCAAAAAAAATTCAAATAATTAAATAAATAAGTGAATAATGGGACAAAATTATCCCAATGTTAAGATTAATAAACGATCAATGCATATGTGATAAAATTAAAGAAAAGTTGATACATGAGTATGTAATACAAAAGTGAGAATTTTGGGTAGCTAGGCATGATTTTAGAGTTACATAGAGTGTGTATGTGTGTTAGGTGAGAGCTTAGGTTAATCAAAGATTCATATTTTAGCTCACTTGGCCATATATATATCCTCACCCGTACCTTAGCCCTATTACAACCTTGAAAAGACCTCATGATGTTTGCATTGGTATACTAAATACTTGTTGATTGGTTAGATGAAGAACAAAATTGTAGAAATCATGATTAAAGAAGAGTAGAGTGATTGACCCTAGACATTTGAGAGATTAGAGTGCATATACACTTTCTGTGAGGGTTCAATAATTGATTCTATGTTCCCAGCTTTCATGAGCTATCTTCTTACAGGTTTACTTGTCTTTACTGTATGATTTGAATTAGTGAAATCTGGTTTATGTTTGTCTTGGAGAACTTGTTTACTTTTAACCAAGTGGACAGAAACAATTTGCATTTAGTTGCATTCATACAGATAGGTTGCATCTCATACTTTCTACCATTCCTCTTCACTCTTATAACCTCTCTTGAGTTTAGCATGAGGACATGCTAATATTTAAGTGTGGGGAGATTTGATGCACCACTATTTCGTGGTACATCTTGTGCTTAATTGAGTGGATTTTATCCAGGATTCTCACACTTATTCATGTAAATCGCACATTTTACATTTTCCTTCCTAATTTTGTGCTATGATTGAAAACATGCTTCTTTGGTCTTAATTTTGCTATGTTTAATCCTTTCTTATTACCATTCAATGCCTTGATATGTGTGTTAAGTGTTTTTAGAGATCACAGGGCATGAATGGATTAGAGGATGGAAAGGAAGCATGCAAAAGTGGAACGAATACAAGAAGCTGAAGGAACTGCAAAGTGTTAGCCCTGACCTCTTCGCACTCAAACAGTTATAACTTGAGCTACAGAGATCCAAATGAGGCGGTTTTAGTTGCGTTGGAAAGCTAACATCTGAGGCTTTGCAATGATATATAATTTGCCATAGCTGCCTTGCTGTTGGGCAACGCGCACGTGTAGATCACGCGTACGCGTGACCTGGCGAAAGTTCAATCCACGCGTACGCGTGGACGATGCGTACGCGACATGTGCACGTACTGGACGTATCAAAAATCACTAGAGGCGATTTCTGGGCTATTTTGACCCATTTTTTGGCCCAGAAAATACAGATTAGAGGCTACAGAGTGGGGGAATCCAGGGAATTCATCATACACTTCTCACCTTTTAGAATTTTAGGTTTTAGATGTAGTTTTTAGAGAGAGAGAGAGGCTCTCTCTTCTCTCTAGGTCTTAGGATTAGGATTTTTTCTTTTTCTCAATTCCAGGTTCAATGTTCCGTTAATTTATTAATGAAAAGAGTATTTTTCCATTTAATTTTATTATTTGTTTAATTGCTTCCATTTAATTTTAATTACCATGTTCCCTTTTTACTTCTTTTATGATTTATGAAAATGGCATTCATGTTAACCGAGTAGACTCCCACCCAACTTGACTTAAAGTTGATTAAGAGGAGACCTTTGAGTTGGAATACTCAAGAGTTAATTGGTAAGTTGAAGTTGTTGGCATGCTTTCTAGTTATTAATGCTAATCTTTCCCAAAGGAGAGGATTAGGACTTGTGAATAGAAATTGGCTTAACTACTTGACTTTCCCTTATTCGGTAAGGGTTAACTAGGTAGAAACAACAATCAATTATTAACTGATCTCGAGAAAATCCAACAAGGATAGAACTTCCGATTAATCTCTCCTAGTCAAGGCTTTTATTGTTATTATTTTATTTTCTCTACAATTTACTTTTCTTGTCTCTTATCCAAAACCCTAAAAAATATACTTTTCCATAACCAATTATAAGCACACCTCCCTGCAATTCTTTGAGAGACGACCCGAGGTTTAAATACTTCGGTTATTATTTATTAGGGGTTTGTACTTGTGACAAACAATCTTTTGTACGAAAGGATTTTAGTTGGTTTAGAAGCTGTACTTTCAACGAGCCTTTATTTGTGAATTCTAGACCACACAAAAGTCCGTTCATCAGTCAGTTAAGAATGAATCACAAAATAGTAGATAAAAAAATTTTGTTATAGCAAAACATTATATATTCACACATATGAAGTCAAAAACTAAAGTTGGAGATCATTTGGTGTTTAAATTCTGACTTTGTTGGATGTTTAGGTAATTTTTATCAACTGCAATTATATTCATGTGTTCATTGAAAGAGTTTTTTGGAAAGGTGTTAAGAAGACACTTATTACTCTTTCAACTAAAATAATTGAATATAAAACACCTTTGAAGGCATCCATTTTGGTGACTGATGACGGCCCAAAGCGGCTTTGAGATTTATCTCAAAATAAGTTCGGCATTGCAAGTATAGTTCCCAACCCAACAATTGGCTAACAATCAAAACACAATAACCGGGAGTTTGAATTCTCGGGTCGTATCCCTAGGTGTTAAAATTAAGTGTCATTATTGCCTATAAGGGAACAAAGGGGGTTGATTGAAAGAAGCAAGAAATTAAAATGCAAGAGAGTAAGAAAGCATACAAGAAAATAAATGAAAAGCAAGTAAAGGCAATGAAAATGAAATTTAAATTGTAAAAGGAGCTCTTGGCGAGAATTAGGTAATTAAGGCTTGCTATCATAGTTGTGGACCACAAACTTGGTAATTGTGTGTGGATTAATCCCAGTTAGTCAACCCTACATTGAGGATAAGTCAACTAGGCATAATTAATCTCAATCCCTAAGTCCTAAGTCAACACTATTTATGGGTCACTTAGAGTCAAGGGAAACCAAATTAATTAACAATCCTCACACAATGTGGAATGGACATCCACCACTCAAGTTCACCCAAGCATGAAAAACTAGGCTAAAACCAACCCAAGCATTTTATCAAACACTTGGGAGGCATGAAAATAAAGCATGGTAGTATAACAAGAAATATAAATTCTACAACTACCAAAAGCAAGGAAAGTAAGATAACAACTCAATTAAACAATAAAGAGACATGAAACATAAAATTGTATTAAATGTAAATTAAAGTAACGAGAGTGAAAATACATAAAAGTGGCAAAAATAGAGAAAATAACAAGATACGTTAAGGAAATTAAGACAAGAAAACAAGGAAAGGTAGAAGAAAGTAGATTAAAACAAGAATTGAATAGGAAAATTACTAGGAAAGTAAACTAAGAATCCTAAATTCTAGAGAGAAGGGAGAGCTTCTCTCTCTAGAAAGCAGCCTACATAATGCTAAACTAACGCTAATTTCTCCCCCTTTCACAAGGAAAGAGGCCTTCATTGATATAGGAAGAATCAGCTTCAGAAAGTCCAAAAACTGGGCTCTGGAGGCCCAGAAATCGCCCCCAGCGATTTCCATTGAGTGAGTCACGTGCTGGGACGTGTGCGTACGCACAGGTGTGTGTGCATGCACACATGTTGATTTTCTTCTTGTGCGCACGCACAGGATGTCGTGCATACGCACTCATGATTTTACGGTTCTTGTGCGTATGCACAGTGGGTAGTGCGCACACACACACCAATGTGTGATTCTTCTTTGTTTTCTTCATGTTTTCTCCTGTTATACATGCTTCCTTCCACTTTTGCCTTGCCAAACTTGCCTCTAGGACCTAAAATTACTTAACAAACATGTCATGGCATCGAATGGCATAAAAGTAGGATTAAAATCACTAATTTAAGCTCAAAATAGCATGTTTTTACAATTAGGCACAATTGAGAGAGAAAACACAAAAGCATGCTATTTACATAAATAAATATGGGTTTATGTGATGAAACCCACCCAAATCAAACCAAAATATATCGTCAAATATGGATTCATCAATTTTCCCACACTTAAACAATAGCATGTCCTCATGCTAATCACAATCAAGGGAGAATGATAAAGGGGGAAAGCAATTTATTCAATACAACTAACTACATGCATGCAAGTACACTCAATGCTATCTATCTATATGTACAATATGATTTCCTATGGAGTTTGGCAAGAACAAACGAAAGGTTCCAACCAATCCAAAACAAGCCTTAGGGCCAAGGCAAAGAGTCAATACCCTATGATCAAAGTCCAAAGAATTTAATTGAGATTTTTTTTCAAAAGTAAACAACAAGCAACTTGCAAGAAGATACAATATAAGGGACAAGAACATAAAATTGAGAGATCGAACCCCTCACCGAATGTGTATTCACTCTATTCGCTCAATATTTAGGGCTTAATCACTCAATTCTCCTTTAATATTGTTTCTCAAAGATTTGCAAGTCATTTAACAATCAACAATTATTCAGTGCATGCATACAGATATCAAGAGGACTTATCCATGGGTTGTAATGGGGCTAGGGTCAAGGTAAGATTGTATTTGCTTAAGTGAACTTGAAATTTGAATCTTTGATTAACCTAAGCTTCCCACCTAACCTACAACAACCTATTCAATTCTAATGCAAACCTAGCTACCCATTCTTCACTTTTTTCACACACTCATGCATTCTCTTACAATCACCACACATATTCATTAATTCTTATTGAACTTCACTTTGGGGCATTTTGTCCCCTTTTTTTTCTTTTCTTTTTTTATAATTTTTTTTTTCAAATTTTCAAACTAAAATATATACAAGAACATCAATACATATGTTTTAACATTTAGTGCATGAGTATGTACCCAATTTCCAAAATTTTGACAAAAATATAAAAACACCCTTTTATCCCAAATAGTGTTCCTAAACTTCCCAAACTTGAATGATAAACACACTCACTAGCCTAAGCTAATCAAAGATCCATACAAGGGATATTTATTGTTTTTTTTCACTTAAGGCTTGTAATGTGCTAAAATTAAGAACAAATGGGTTTAATATAGGCTCAAAGTTGGTAAACAATAGAAGATAAAAGGTAGGCTATTTGGGTAAAATGAGCTATTTGAAACATTGGCCTCAACCATATACATGCATTCATACACAAAATAATAAACATATAGAATCAAGCAAATCAAAGATTACAATCATAAAAGGAGTCTATCACACAAGAACAAACTTTATGGTTGGAAATGTGCAACCATACATTTAAAGCTCAAATCTCACAAGGTATGTTGTCTAGCTTTTTTTCTATGTTCTATGAAAAAGGATACTTCAAGCAAGTTGAAAGAAAACAATTCCAATTCAATCAATGGCATGCCCTAAAAGGGATTTCATGAAAATTTCTTGTTGTTTTTACCAAGCTTATTCAATCTAATATGCACATGCAAGTATTTACTACCATAATACTATAAGAATTAAAGAAATATATACAAATAAATCAAACAAAGTGCAAATAAGGACGAAAATTGCAAAAAATTGAAGAAAAAGAACAAGAAGAGTATTGCAAAGTGTCTAAGAAAAGAATTTTACCTCCCTCGAAATTGGCGATCCTCCCCCACACTTAAATAATGCAGTGAAGGACTATGAGGCTCCACCTTCAACTGATGGGCACCGGAGGCTTCGGTTGCTGTGTAAACAAATAAACAAAAATTGAAAAAAGTGAGATGTGTGTGGTGTGATGAAAGGCAATGTGTGTATTCTAAATGCGCGCACAATTTAGAACACAAACATTAGCGAGGTAAAAATAACAACCACCTATTCAATGGAAATAGCACGTGTTTCTCAATTAAGTATTCTAGGTTGCAAGTGAAGCATAAGAGAAATTTAAGGCACAAGCAACCCTAGGTAACACAAAAGTGAATTGAGCATTTGATATTGGTTATTGAAATTGTGCATGTGAAAGCGCAAAATTGGTATAAACTAGCACAATAAACAACAACCAATCCATTAATGAACGAAAGACTACTTATTCATCATGACACATAATGCAATAGTCACATGGAAAAGTACTTGTTACAAAAAGTGATAAGCTTGATAAAAATCAAGTTGAGTCACTCAAACAAATGCAAAGCATTAACAAGGAACAAGTACCGTACATGTGATGAATTTTGATATGAAAATCATGATGAGCAAGTAATTTCAATTCAATTGACTAAAGTAAGAGTGCACAATTCAAGATGCCAAACAAGGATAAAGTCTAATGCATATGGTAGCTACAACATATGAATCAAAATCACAATTCAATTAGGTAATTAAACAAAGCTTTAATGCTTAGTGCACACATTTATCAAACTTGAAACCAAATTCAAGCAAGAAGCAACCTAATCAACATCAACAAACACTTGCAACTTATTTACTTCATAAACAACTAAACTAAATCTAATATAATCACTAAAGTGAAAATGAAATGCAAACAAAATGGACAAGAACAAGCAGAAAATAGGGTGAATGGAGACGAAGAAGGAGGAACAGAAAAGAGGAGAAGAAGTACAGAGAAGAAAAGAAGAGAAAAGAAGCATAATAGTGAGAAAACAGGGGGCATGCATACGCACAGACACATGTGCGTACGCACACCATGAGGAAAAAGAAAGGTGTGCACTCGCACACTTTATGCGAGCGCTCCTGGCAAAAGAGGGAGTAAGAGGTGTGCGTGCGCACACAGGCCCGTGCGCGCGCACAAAAGCAAAAAGAGAAGAGGTTCACGCACACAGAGCATGCGAGCGCTCCCACTAGAGGGAGTGCAAGGTTGCATGCAGACGCACAAGCCTGTGTGGTCGCACAGAAGCGCAAGAAAAGGGATGTGTGCGTACACACAAGTCAAGGAAAAATAGGAAAGCGCCCACGTACAAGCTGTGCTAGCGCTGCGAGCAGAGGGCATAATCATTAGTGTAAGAAAATAAAAGTTGTGTGCACATGCACAAGTGTGTGCGCACGCACAGATGCCCTGTTTTCCAAAAATTTTTCTCAAATTTCTAAGGTTCCAAGCCTTAGTTCAATGAAAGCTCAACCCCCAAAACATTCAAACATTTAAAATTTCATGACTTTCATGCAAATTAAGCTACTAAACTCAAAATTAAACTAATTCTAAGCAAACCAAAATAAGCAAAAATGCAATAAACCAAAATTATATACAAGAAAAAGGGTAAGAACAATGTTACCATGGTGGGGTGTCTCCCACCTAGCACTTTGGTTTAATGTCCTTAAGTTGGACTTATGGAGAGCTCTCATCCAACCTCCTTGAAATCCCACCCAAGATTGTATTCCCCAAGACTCTTGAGACTCCAAAGCTTGTGCATCCAAGTCTTGTTGTGAATTCCTTGCATTCCATCTAGGTAACAAGCATTTGAAATTCTCGATTCCTATAGCACAATAGCACAAAACTCACAATGCAATGGGTAAGAATTCATAGGATAAAAAGAAAAAAAACTAAAGGTAATAAGAACAAGTAAAATGAACTCTTAAAACTAGCAAAAACAAGAAATCAATCAAAGCAAGTTATTTACATATTAACATATTTACAATAGCAAAAAATAAGCAAGTAACATATGTACAATCACCCAAAAATAAGCTATTCACAATATTCACATATTTACGATAGCCAAAAATAATACCATTGCAACTCCCCGGCAACGGCGCCAAAACTTGATGACGGCCCAAAGCGGGTTCGGAATTTATCTCAAAATAAGATCGGCGTTGCAAGTATAGTTCCCAACCCAACAATTGGCCAACAATCAAATTTGAATCAAAAGATAGTCACAATCAAAACACAATAACCGGGAGTTTGAATTCCTGGATCGTATCCCTAGGAGTTGCAATTAAGTGTCATTATTGGCTATAAGGGAACAAGGGGGGTTGATTGAAAGAGGCAAGAAATTAAAATGCAAGAGAGTAAGTTAGCACACAAGAAAATAAATGAAAAGCAAGTAAAGGCAATGAAAATGAAATTTAAGTTGTAAAAGGATCTCTTGGCGAGAATTGGATAATTAAGGCTTGCTAACATAGTTGTGGACCACAAACATGGTAATTGTGTGTGGATTAATCCCAGTTAGTCAACCCTACATTGAGGATAAGTCAACTAGGCATAATTAATCTCAATCCCTAAGTCCTAAGTCAACACTATTTATGGGTCACTTAGAGTCAAGGGAAACCAAATTAATTAACAATCCTCACACAATGTGGAATGGACATCCACCACTCAAGTTCATTCAAACCACACAATTTCCCAACCAAGAGTGAGAAAAAATAGGCTAAAACCAACCCAAGCATTTTATCAAACACTTGGGAGGCATGAAAATAAAGCATGGTAGTATAATAAGAAATATAAATTCTACAACTACCAAAAGCAAGGAGAGTAAGATAACAACTCAATTAAACAATAAAGAGACATGAAACATAAAATTGCATTAAATATAAATTAAATAACGAGAGTGCAAATACATAAAAGTGGCAAAAATGGAGAAAATAACAAGATAAGTTAAGGAAATTAAGACAAGAAAACAAGGAAAGGTAGAAGAAAGTAGATTAAAACAAGAATTGAAGAGGAAAATTACTAGGAAAGTAAACTAAGAACCCTAAATTCTAGAGAGAAGGGGGAGCTTCTCTCTCTAGAAAACAACCTACATAATGCTAAACTAACCCTAATTTCTCCCCCCTTTCACATGGAAAGAGGCCTTCATTGATATAGGAAGAATCAGCTTTAGAAAGTCCAAAAACTGGGCTCTGGAGGCCCAGAAATTGCCCCCCCAGCGATTTCCATTAAGTGAGTCACGTGTTGGGACCTGTGTGTATGCACAGGTGTGTGCGCACGCACACATACTGATTTCTTTCTTGTGCGCACGCACAGGATGTCGTGCATATGCACTCCTGGTTTTATGGTTCTTGTGCGTACGCACAGTGGGTAGTGCGCACGCACACTCCAATGTGTGCTTCTCCTTTGTTTTCTTCATGTTTTCTCCTGTTATACATGCTTCCTTCCACTTTTGCCTTGCCAAACATACCTCTAGGACCTAAAATCACTTAACAAACATGTCATGGCATCGAATAGCATAAAAATGGGATTAAAATCACTAATTTAAGCTCAAAATAGCATGTTTTCACAATTAGGCACAATTGAGAGAGAAAACACAAAAGCATGCTATTTACATGAATAAGTGTGGGTTTATGTGATGAAACCCACTCAAAACAAACCAAAATATATTGTCAAATATGGATTCATCAGTGACTACGAATACTTGTCACAAATTATGAAAATAAATATGAAAGACCACTTGAGTTATTTTGTGACAATGTGTTACTAGTATAATATTTTTAACTTTTTTGTTAAACAAGAGTTCATAGTGTTTAAGTGTCTAATGAGCAAATTAGCACAAACTCCATGAATGCGTATATGCATATTTGGTTTATAAGAAATAAACACCCATGGTTTTTCATGTGGATGCTATTCATATGGGTATCATATCATTTTATGATATATTGTTTCAGTGGGAGTGTATATTTGGATGCTCATACTCTTTAGAAAAATTTGTGATATAGATGTTTCTACAGAAATAAAGTATTCAGTTTTGTTTTCACTTTGACTCATGATCTCATAGAGTTTATTAAAGTTGTACAAGTTGAAAATAAGCCTGCATGAGGTCATTTTCGCATGTAATTTCTGAATTTTCTCATCCAAATTTGATCTATGTCTTTGAGTATTGATGTGCAGAAAATTACCGATTAAGAATTTATATTAGAAATCACGTTGCAAGTACAGTTCTTAATCGATGAAAATTTCGCGTATCAATTTAAAAAGGGTTGTCACAAAATTAAGAACAAAATACTGGGAATAGAATTCCCAGGTCGTCTCCCAACGAGTTGCTAAGAGAGTGCGAATTATTGATTAGGGGTTTCTCAGAAATTTAGAGTTTGAGGAATGGGCAAATAGATGATTGTAAATTAAAGCAGTGGAAATTAAGAGAAGGATTGATGTAATTAGAATAAAAGCCTTGACCCGGAGAAGATTAATCGGAAGTTCTATCCTTGTTGGATTTTTCCAAGAGTAACAGTGAGAGGTTGTTATTTTTACTTAGTTAACCCTCAACAAATGAAGGAAAGTCAAGTAATTGAGCTAACTCTTATTCACAAGTCCTAATCCTCTCCTTCGAGAAGGATTAGCGTTAGTGACTAGAGAGCCAGCCAACAACTTCCAATTACTATTTAACTCTTGAGTATTCCAACTCAAGGGTCTCCTATTAATCAACTCCAAAGTCAAGTTGAGAGCCTACTCTATTGACATGGATGACATTTTTGCATGCATGTAAAGGGAGTAGGAAGAAGACATGGTAATAAAACTCAATTGAAAATAATCAACAAATAAAGAAATTAAATAGAAAAGTATCATTGCATTAATTAATTCCAAAATCGAACTCTAGACAAGTAAATAGGAAATAAAAGAGTAAGGGAATAGGAAGCAAACTAGAATGATAAAACTTTAACGGAGGTAGTAACTCTTCTCAATATCCAACTCAAAAGCATAAAACTGGAAATCTATGGATCTATGAAGAACCCTAGAGGAAGTGGTAAATCTCCCTCTAAGATTCCAAAACTAAAACTAAAAACTAAAAACTGAGAGTGTAAATGAATGTTGAGTCTCTGCTGTCCCCTGGCTCTAGTCTGTGTTTCTGGGCCAAAATCTGGGTCCAAACTCAGCCCAAAATCGCCCCCAGCGTTTTCTGCACGTGGTGCATGTCACGCGTACGCGTCATGTACGCGTGCGCGTCGATGGTCCTCTGCGCGTCTTGAGCGTGCACGTCAGGTACACGTCCGCGTCGCTATGGGGTGCGCCAAATTTTGCGTGCGCGTCAGGTACGCGTGCACGCCGATTCTTGCTGGTCAGCTCCTTAGTTTCTTTTGTTCCTTCTATTTTAGCAAGCTTCCTTTCCATCCTCTAAGCCATTCCTGCCCTATGAAGCCTGAAAACACTTAACACACGGATCACGACATCGAATGGTAAAAAGGGGAATTAAAAATACACAATTTGAAGGCCTAAGAAGCAAGTTTTCAACCACAGAATAAAATTAGGAATGGTTTATGAAACCATGCAAACTGTATGAATAAGTATGTAGAGAATTGATAAAACCCACTCAAATTAGCACAAGATAATCCATAAAATAGTGGTTTATTAAGTATATTAGTGTCGTGATCATCGTGGTTTCGTCATGACCCTAATGTGATCAAAGCTACGGTGATTCCTTATCTAATATATGAGATGGACCATATTATTCAAGTAATAAGGGAAATAGCATTCAAATGCGTGCATAAGGTTTATAAGATGTGATTATCTCAAGAAAGAATATATGTATAGCCCAAGTGGGAGATTGTTAGAGAATTGTTTATTTTTTAATTTGTTTGTGGGCAATACATATATTGATTATAATCACAAATTATGCTATTTTGAATTAAATGACTTATATAACGGTGATCTCATTTATTTTTATAAATGCTAAATTGAATAAGTCATAATTACTTTTGATTTGGAATTAAATGAGAATAAAATCAAATATTATCTTTTAGACTTTAGATATATTATCTTTTGGACTTAGATACTGTTTTATTTGGATTTTAGGGTTTAATGAGTGCCATGCTCAAATATAAATAGCGGTTTCAGGATTTCGGTCCCCAATATACCAAAGCCGCCTCTGTCACTCTTTTTCCATTAGAAGAGTTACAATTCAGACCTATTAGGGATAAAGAAGGCTTTGGTTGAGAAAGATCAAAGAACCAAATTCTTCCAATCATATTTATGAATTCAAGTACGCTTTCGCATAGATACGCTTCCGCATTCAAGTATTTTCTTTCTTAATGGTTTACCATGGATAATCTTGAAATTAAGGAATTTTGAGAATATTCCAATATGAATAAGATTGAAGGAGGCTCAGAAGGTTTGCAAAAGCTCTTGTTGAGAAGACTATTATTATCATGCTGGGTTGAGTATCATTGGAGAAGGAGGATATAATCTTAAGCTTACATGAGGATGGTTATGAAGATGATAAAGTTTAAAGGAAAATTAGGTTAACTATGGCTTGCAATGATTGTTTTGGATTTAGTAGTTCAAAAAGTAGCACCCTGTATTGTTTGTGGTGATACAGTTGGGTGGGGTTAAGTTACTGGTGTTGGATGCCTAAAATGAGTGTTGTTTGTGAGAGGAGACCTAAATATGGGGTGGTGGTGGATGACGAAGGTTTAAGATGAGAAGACTGACTTAGTAGAGACCTTTTTCATATTTTTCTTGAATAGATTTCTAGAGGAAAGATACCTCATTTGGGGAGGTCTTATTGGAGTGTTATAGCTAGGAAGCATTGATTAGGGGATCTAATTAGCATTAGATGGAGGAACTGTCGACAAATTTTGTGGAAGTATTTGAAAAAAGACGCAATGAGTAAAATTACTCAAAAAAACAAAAATACCTAAAGTGTAATGAGTTTTAAAAGAACAAAAGTCAAATGTTCACAATTGTTCCTTTTAGCTAGGGGTGTCAAAGTGTTACCCTGCCATGCCTAGACCCACCACAAAATGGAATCGGACGAGCCAAAAACTCAAAGGAGCCAAAACTCAAAGGGTATTAATGTCTATAGAAAAGATAATTTTAGCTTCACTTTTTAATTATTTTTTAAACAACTTTCTTTTAATAATTTTCATATACGTGGTTAGTTTTATCTATTAATTAGTCACAATGATCCTTAATAAGTTAAATAAAACTTAAATATGTGAACAATAGAAAAAATTAAAAAATATTGGTCAAAGAAATAATTTGATTTATGAAATTTAATTTTGGGGGACTAAACTCAGTTGTCTTATAAGATTCAAAGGCCAATTTATTGAGTAATTTGTAATGACGACATGCTAATGACACGGAAACAAATAATATTATATGTTGACATGTGATAACCAAAGCAATATATGAACAAACCCTCTTTTGTCATATACTACAAAAAATTTGGGTAAAAACGGCGATTTTTTTGGATAATTACGGCGGTTTGAACCATCATTATTACTAAGTACGGCGGTTTCGAAAAACGCCAGAATTCACAGCGCCATTTTAGTTATTACGTCGGTTTTCTAAAAAACGCCACAATTTCTTGAGTTTAAAACGGCGGTTTTTTGCTGGGTTAAAACGGCGATTCAAACCGCCGTTATTTCCATGTTAAAACGGCAATTTTTTACTGGGTTAAAACGGCAGTTCAAACCGCCGTTATTTTCAGGTTAAAACGGCAATTTAAGGGTAGGTTAAAATGACAGTTTAAACTGCCATTATTACCCTCACAGAATGACATTTTGATCGGTTAAAATGGCATTTTTGAACTGCCGTTTTTACCCTAATAGTGCCATTTTAGTCGGTTAAAACGGCATTTTTAACCGCCGTTTTTACCCTTACAGAATGGCTTTTGGTTGGTTAAAATGTCATTTTTGAATCGTCGTTTTAACCCTAACAGTGACACTTTTTTATCGTTTAAAAATACAATTTTTACCCTCGTTTTTATCGTGTTAAACAAATAATATTTATTATTAAAAATCATAATCCATAAACAAAATATTATATAACTCATAAACAAAGTATTAAACATAATATATGATTTTTTAGTATTGGAAATCAAAAGTAATAACTCTTATACAAAGTATCAAACATAACATAATTTTTCAACTATAAATGTCATAACATGTAACTCTTAATACATAAAATCTCCATCATATTTCATGTTGCTTGCTCTAGAAGACCTACTTCCTAACTCTTTTGGCGATGAAATCTCACTCTCTTGATTCAATTCCTACAACAAAAATATAATTTAAAAACATAATAAAAAAGAATAAAGTGCAGCAGGAATAAGTGATAGGAATTTTCATCTTTGGAGCAACAGCAGCAATGTCTATTCCTTCAAATACATGAAGTGCAGCTTCAAAATTACCCTTCTTATATTCAAGGCTTCCTAGTAAAGCTCTACCTTCCTATGAGAAAAGGGTCATTTACTCATTTAGTTTCATCTTATAATGAGAAGACATCTCAATCAATGAAATCATAAGAATATATTAAGAAAGGAAGCAAATTTTCTCAGCCACTTATCAGCATATAAGGAAAATGATAATAACAACTTTTATACAAGGAAAGGTATTTTGAAATCTTTGAAACTTTGAAAATTCTGCTAACACAACATTTCATAAATCATAACCATCACACTGAAGAAAAACAGGCCTTCAATAATGTCATTACAACAATCATGCCATCACCAGTTAACTACCAAGCCCGAATTTTTACCTGTAAGTAATATGCATGCTCCCAAACATCTATGCCAATTGCCAAGCAATGGAACCAATCTTGGTCCCTTCGTAACCAGTGGGTCCTGCAAAACATAGGGATATGCATGGATAACAGCAGCTCAAAATAATGAGAAAGTGAAAAAAATTAAAAAGAAAAACATGTGGAACTGTAACGAACATCTTCTCTAATATACACTTTTCACCGTAGTAATCAGTAAGCAATATCACTATTTGCAGAATATGTAGTAGAAACCCAAGATTAACTAAAGAAAGTTAGAAGGGACAAATTACCTGATTCGCAGTGGTTTCAACTACAAGCTTCTTAAACTCCTTGTCTAGACCGAGCCACTGGCAAAGCAGTACAAATTAAATGGAGCAAAAACAGGATAATTCAAATAAATAAAATAATAAATGAAACATAGAGCTCTAATAATCTACATGGACATAACAAAATTAGTAAAACATACCACCCATCCAGACCCTTGTAAGGCAGCACCCTCTGCGTTCACCTTCTGTACCAATTTTCGAAAGAGCCAAAATGCTCGTCAATGGCCCATCCCAGTGAACCCTTGGGAGGCTCGCCGCCTCCTTCCTGTAAATAATGAAGCATTAAGCAAAAGAACTACTTAAGCAATTCAAGTTCATCAGATAGTGTTCACACTTCCTGTAAGTATGCTGCATTCATATTCCATAAATTGGAAATATCAGTACAGAGCTACAAAGTAATAATCTATATAAATTGATTCTCTCATGTGCCAATTGCTTAACGAAGACGTATAAATAATTGTAAAAGAAAAGATAAATATAAAAAAACCAGGTGTTTACATGGATAGTTTACATGGATAATTCCAGGTGTTTTGGAAGGACATCATGCATTCATGTTTCATAGTTTACATGGATAATTCAACAACGCTAATAACTGATATGCTAACATAGAGTTGCTTTCACTCTGGAGTCAGACCAACAACCCCTGAAAACAAGCAAAAGACACAAACATCAGGTTTATGATACAGATATATTGAAGCATAAGTACTGTGAACATTGTGAAATTAAAAGAGCACTGATTAAGGATTAAAAAAAAGGAAGCTTCATGCTGGAGTGTGAAATAGATAAGTTTTCAATGCATTGGAAAAAGGCATAAAAAGAAAAAACTTCTGAAAATATACTCTTTTTAGTATCTTTAACTAGTACTCTTAGAACATTGGAGACACTGGTTAGCAAAACCTGAATCATATATACAAAAATCTTATGTTACAAGTGAAACTTAGTTTAATATGATTAGTTGATTATGTATATGGACCAATGGGGATTTTATCAAAGAAACGCAATTAATCACAGATATTGAGAATCCTTCATCTTTCAACAACAAAGCTAAAAATGCATCAAACTATATAATCAGATAGAATGGATTGATTGATGTATTTGAAAAGGATAGAACTACTATTGTTCATAAAATTCTTCATACCACATGCCAATCTTCCACCAGCATTTCCAGTGCTCAAGCTGAGTTCTTTCCCACCTGCAAAAGCATAAGTAAAGTAAAATGCAAATTAGACTAAAGTAAATAATGCTCTAGTTATGAGTAAGCAATGAAGTCATGATGTAAGTCCACAATTACATGGCAACATAAAAAACATTAGCACGAAGAGAATAAGCCAATTTCATTTTCATCTAATGTTTACTTGGATCAGACAACAGTGAAGAAGCTTTTAAGAAATTTCTTGTGCAACAGCAAGAGTTGTAAGGCAGAGACGTATATAAAAATGTATAACAAGGAAATGCTAACCTTTTCCAAGGTCATCCTCAAGCTCATGAACCACCAAGGCTCTTCCAACTACTAAATTGGGGCCAATCAGTGGTATCTGAACAGAGAAAAGAAACACAAAAATGATTGGGAATTCAAATTAACACACGGAAATGAAACTAAACAAAAGAAGGCACCTGATTGTCGACAATGGTTGCTTCTGCAACTCCTGAATTTCAAACATGATGTACAGATTGGTTCAAAAAGCAGTCCAAAGCAACCAAAGACGAAAGATGAGAGAAAGATGGATTACCATATGCATTAGCAACTATGTTTCCCAGGTCACCCGCATGGCAAATTTGATCTCCCGGAGCACCATGTTTCATCTTATTAGGATGAAAATGTGGTCCTAAATATGCCATTGAAGAAGAAAACACTTAAAAATGATATGAAAGCTGTCCTCTGTTTATCATTTCTTTTCAAACAAAAAATTCCATGTGAATTGATTGATGTAGGCCAAGACAATCCACTAGTCATAGACTCATAGCAATAAATATAGCACCATGGTAGACTATCAAAGATGGAGAACAAAAAGAAACATATTACAAGATAAATTAAAAAATTTAAAATATAATAAAAACAGCGCTGTATAAAGTATAAAGTTTGGAAAAGCACGATAGCCATATGACTGTAAATTGACATGGAATGGAACTATGGAAGCAACCAAAATGTGAACATAGAAAAATAACATCACAATCTTAGAGAGAAGAAATATAATGTACTTTACAAAGAGCTCTATATTCGAATTGAAGTCACTTGATACATGATTCCTCCGCCATCAAACAACTTCTAAACAGAATCAGGCTGAAGGCCCTCCTATGCGCTTATTTTCTCTCTTTGATTCCCCAAATTAATTCACGAGTAATATTCAGGATAGGCAAAAGCACTAGTGATACCTTAGCTTCTTAACAAGCAGATAAATGATATATGCATACTATGCAATTCTAGGATTCCATTTCTTTTTCAAACAAATTCTAGAAATACAGATATATGATAATATAAAAAATTACACTTAAACAAATTAAATTTGTTTGTTTATATTAAGTAATGAATGTGAAAATAATTTATTTACTAATATGATAAACTACCCTTAGGCCGCTAATAGTACTAAAGAACTAATCCTCGAGGGACATTCTCATTTTGCATAGTTTTAATTTTAGTTTTGGAATCTAGAGAGAATTCTACTTCCTCCTCTAGGTTTTCTTCACATTCATAGTTCTAGAGTTTTATTGCTTTGCCTTGGATATTGAAAAGAGTCATTACCTCCATTGGAGCTTCCTCATTCTAGTTTGTTTCTCTATTCCTTTACTCTTTTATTGCCCATTGACTCTGTTTAGATAAGTATGTTCATGATTTTGGAATTTATTAATGCAAAGAACCATTTTTACCTTTAATTGAATTTTAGTTATTAATTATCATGTCCTCCTTTTATTCCTCTCTTAATTTTGTGAAAGTTATATTCATGATAATGGAGTAGTTCCTTAACTTGATTGGGAGTTGATTAAAAGGAAAACCTTGAGTTGGAATACTCAAGTGTTAATATTAACTGGAAGTTGTTGGCTAATTCTCTTGTCTTCGACTCTAATCCTTTCTTAGAAAAGGATTAGGACGCAAGCGATAGGATTAGTTTGAGAGTTACAAGGGATAACTAAGTAGGATAACAACTCTTTTATTATTAGATTTGGGAAAGTTCAACAAGGATAGAACTTCCATTTATTCTTCTCCCTGTCAAGGCTTTTATTTGAATTACATAAATTCTCAATCATTTGTTTCTCTATTTCTCAAGCTCAAAAATCTCTTGGAATACCTCTGATTAATAAAATAGCACTCTTTATGCAACTCGTTGGGAGACGACCTGAGATTCATACTACCAGTATTTTATTTCTAAATTTTGTGACAACCCCTTATAAATTGATAAGCGGATTTTAGTTGGTTGAGAACTGTACTTGCAACGCTATTTTCTCTATAAATTCTTAATCGACCAATTTTCGCCACGTCAATTTTTGGTGCTGTTGCCGGGAAATTGCAATAGTGTGCTAATTTATTGGTTGGAATTTATTTATTTACATTTTATTTTAGTTTGCTACTATGAGCTGTATGTTTCTTTCATTGAATGACGCATTCAGTACCTGATCCGAGCTTACCCACATTTGACCCTGAGATTGAAAGAACTATTTCACGTATAAGGCAAGCTCGGCGTCGGTTAGTCCTATCCGAGGACAAATTTGAAACATCATTTAAGGAAAAAACAAGCTCCCTTTCTACTAATTTGGTTAATTTACGTGCAAAGAACATGGCAGCTCCGAGGAGGATTACTCTCTAGGAAGCAGGAGCTCCGGACTTTACATTGCCACCTTTGCAAGCGTGTCATCCAAATTTGGGTGCAGTATTAAACTGAAGACTGCACTAATCAATCTACTGCCAAAGACTGTTCTACTGTCAGGCATAATGGTGCAACTGAGACTTCTATCCTGCTAGCAGCCTTCCCGTTTTCTCTTTAGGAAAAGGTGAGGGAGTGGTATTACACTCAACCTGAAGCAGTTGTTACTAACTGGGACACGCTTAGAAGAGAATTCTTAGAAAAATACTTTCCAGCTGAAGTTACTGATAGACTGAGGAAAGAAATTTCAATGATTATTCAAGGCGAATCTGAAACTCTTTACGAGTATTGGGAGCGCTTCAATAATCTCCTAGACGCATGCCCCCACTACATGATTGACAAGTTGGTATTGATCAGCTACTTCACATAGGGCATGAAGTCTCAGGACAAGACTACATTAGATGGTGCGAGCAATGGTTCTCTGCAAAAGTACAAGACAACAAAAGAAGCGTGGCAACTGAGTCTTCTCGGAATCACAAGCACAACAGGAACAACCACCCTAAGACTGTGGTAGAGGTTTCCTCTAGCAGTGAGAATAATGCTCTCACACAATCAATATGTGAGATGACCAACCTACTGAAGCAGATACATCTGGGCCAACAACAATCTCATCCCCCCTCACCACAACATAGTCAACAATTGGTTCCTTAGAGAATATGTGGAATATGCACTGATTATAGTCATTACACTGATGAGTGTCTACAGCTCCAACATAAGGACAACACCGTGGCAGCTACTCACAATTTCTATGACTGCCCGAATCAAGGATACTACCAACAAGGCGGCAACTATAACCAAGGTGGAAAATTTAACCAAGGTTGGAGGGACAACTATAACAGAGGAAGCAGAGACGGCCAAGAAAATCAGAGGTGGAATAATAATAACAACCAACAGAACCGGTATCAGCAGAATCCTCTCTATCAACAGCAGAACCAGAACCAGGCTTACAGAGCACCTCATCTAAGGCAGTCCCAAGCGTCTCAGCAGACCCCTTAGATCACTTACCCCTCTTCCTCTTCTAATGACGAGTTACTACACTCTATTGATCAGAGACAGAAGACCATGGAGAACAACCTTAGTTCTACCTTAAACAGTCTGAACTCTACCTTGCAAGCTCTTGTCTCACATATTGGATCACTGAATAACTCCAACAACCAGCCTTCAAGCTCTAGTGGAATTCCTTCTCAACGCTTACCCAACCCCAAGGGTGGCATTAATGCCATCACCTTGAGGTCTAAAATCACACTGCAAAAGAGGAATCCTAAGGAGCCAAGCCCACTAGACTACGCCCCAGCTGAGGACACGCTTGAAGTGGAGGATGTTGAAAAGGAAGATGAAGTACAAGACATGGTTGAAGAAGAAGTAACTCAACCAGAGAATGGCACACTAGAAGGAGCTACAGCTACCAAAGACGCCACCCCTATCCCATTTTCACACCTTGCAAGAAAGCCCAGAAAGTAGATGGAACTTGACCCAAAAATGGTAGAAATCTTCAAAAAGGTTGAGGTAACTGTTCCCCTTTTTGATGTTATTCAGCAAGTACCTAAATATGCGAAGTTTCTAAAGGATTTGTGCATACATAAGGATAGGATTAATGAATTAGAAACTATTCCTTTAGGTAGTTCTATATCTGCATTGATGGGGGATATACCTGAAAAATGTAGTGACCCAGGTCCATGCATGGTTAACTGTACCATTGGGGATGTAATATTTTCTGACTGCATGTATGATCTAGGAGCGTGAGTGAGTATTATGCCCTTGTTTATATATAATGCTTTGAGGCTCCCTCCCTTAAAATGGTCGGTAGCTCGTTTTGTGTTAGCAGATAAAAGCATTATTACAGTGGTTGGAATTGCTGAGGACGTGCTGGTGAGCATTAAGGGGCTCACATTTCCCATTGACTTCTATATATTGGAGGTGCCCTAAAATGACTCAGGAAAACCGTCATCTATCTTACTCGGAAGACCATTCCTGAAGACCTCCAAGTTCAAGTTGGATGCCTTTTCAGGAACCTATTCTTTTGAGATGGACGGCCGAGCAGTGAGCTTCAATTTGAATGAGGCTATGAAGCACCCTCTGAAAGACCATTTCATCTTCCAGTGCGAGGTCCAAGTGTGGGGAACCCCTCTGAACACAATGAGGACATTCTGCCATCATCATTGGCTCCAGACGATCCAGTGCCTAATCAGGAGTAGAAATTGGAGTTAAAACCCCTTCCACCCCACCTCAAGTATGCTTACCTTGAGGATAATCAGAAGCTCCTAGTTATCATTGCAAGGGAACTCACAGCCCAACAGGAGGAGCAGTTGCTTAGTGTGCTGCGAAGACACAAAAAAGCAATTGGGTGGAGCTTGGCAGATATAGTAGGCATCAACCCTCAAGTTTATGAGCACATAATATTTTTAGAAGAGGGAGCAAGGCCTGTTCATCAACCCCAACGAAGGCTGAATCCCACCATCTTAGAGGTTGTCAAGAAGGAAGTGACCAGACTACTAGAAGCAGATATCATCTACTCCATCTCAGATAGCGAATGGGTCAGTCCAGTGCAAGTGGTGCCCAAGAAGTCTGGAGTCACAACAGTAAAGAATGAGCAATGAGAGCTCATAGCAACTAGAGTGCAGAATTCTTGGAGGGTGTGCATTGACTACAGGCGTCTCAACCAGGCCACTCGTAAGGATTACTATCCCTTGCCATTCATTGATCAAATGCTGGATCGCCTGTCAGGTAAATCATATTACTGCTTTTTAGACGGTTACACAGGCTATTTTCAGATTCATATAGCTCCTTAAGATCAGGGAAAGACTACTTTTACATGTCCCTTTGGAATATATGCTTATAAGAGGATGCCTTTTGACTTATGCAATGCACCAGCTACTTTCCAAAGGTGCATAATGAGTCTTTTCTCTGATCTTATTGAGAATTGTATGAAAGTTTTCATGGAGGATTTTAGCATATACGGTGATTCCTTTAGCCTTTGCTTGTATAGTTTATCTAGAGTATTAGACAGGTGCGTTAGATCAAACCTTGTTTTGAATTTTGAAAAGTGTCATTTTATGGTCAAACAAGGTATTGTTCTAGGACATGTTGTCTCTAATACTGGTATTTCTGTGGATCCGGCAAAGATAAATGTCATTTCTAGTCTGCCTTATCCCTCATCTGTGAGGGAAGTCCATTCGTTCCTTGGCCATTGGTGCACGAAATTGTGATCATCAACAATGGCTCCAAAGACTTGGTGTTCTTAAACATGAATCACACTTTGTCACAACTCCGCACAACTAACCAGTAAGTGTACTGGGTCATCCAAGTAATACCTTACGTGAGTAAGGGTCGATCCCACAGAGATTGTTGGTATGAAGCAAGCTATGGTCATCTTGTAAATCCCAGTCAGGCGGATTCAACTGTATTAAGAAATTATAGTAAACGAAAATAAATAAAATAGGATAGAGTTACTCATGTAAATCAATGGTGGGGATTTCAGATAAGTGTATGGAGGTGCTGGGTTTCTTCCGAATCTCTGCTTTCCTACTACTTTTATCCAATCTTTGTCACTCCTTTCTATGGCAAGCTGTATGTAGGGCATCACCGTTGTCAATGGCTACATCCCATCCTCTCAGTGAAAAAGGTCCAAATGCTTTGTCACAGCACAGCTAATCATCTGTCGGTTCTCGATCATGTTGGAATAGAATCCATTGATTCTTTTGCATTTGTCATCACGCCCGACAATCGCGAGTTTAAAGCTCGTCACAGTCATTTATTCCCAGAATCCTACTCGGAATATCACAGACAAGGTTTAGACTTTCCGGATTCTCATGAATGCCGCCATCAATTCTAGCTTATACCACGAAGACTCTGATCTCATGGAATGGAAGGCTCGGTTGTCAGGCGAGGGGCAACCATGCGTCGTGTACCAGGAATCCAAGAGATACGCATCCTAGCTCTCGCTTGTAGAACGGAAGTGGTTGTCAGGCACGCGTTCATAAGGATGGATGATGATGAGTGTCACGGATCATCACATCCATCAAGTTGAAGTACGAATGGTATCTTAGAACAAGAATAAATCAAATTGAATAGAAAATAGTAGTAATTGCATTAAAACTTGAGGTACAGCAGAGCTTCACACTCTTAATCTATGGTGTGTAGAAACTCTACCGTTGAAAATACATAAGTGATGAAGGTCAAGGCATGGCCGAATGGCCAGCCCCCAATGTCTAAGATCGCATAAACTGCTTCAAGATGTCTAATACAATAGTAAAAAGTTCTATTTATACTAAACTAGCTACTAGGGTTTACAGAAGTAAGTAATTGATGCAAAAATCCACTTCCGGGGCCCACTTGGTGTATGTTTGGGCTGAGCTTGATCTTTACACGAGCTGAGGCTTATCTTGGAGTTGAACGCCAAGTTGTAACGTGTTTTTGGCGTTCAACTCTGGTTCGTGACGTGTTTCTGGCGTTTGACTCCAGAATGCAGCATAGAGCTGGCATTGAGCGCTAGTTTACGTCATCAAATCTCGAATAAAGTATGGACTATTATATATTGCTGGAAAGCTCTGAATGTCTAATTTCCAAATCCGTTGAGAACGTGTCATTTGGATTTCTGTAGCTCCAGAAATTCCATTTTGAGTGCAGGGAGGTCAGAATCCAACGACATCAGCAGTCCTTTGTCAGCCTTTTATCAGAGTTTTGCTCAGGTCCCTCAATTTCAGCCAGAAATTACCTGAAATCACAGGAAAACACACAAACTCATAGTAAAGTCCAGAAATGTGAATTTAGCATAAAAACTAATAAAAACATCCTTAAAAGTAGCTAGATCCTACTAAAAACTACCTAAAAATAATGCCAAAAAGCGTATAAATTATCCGCTCATCACAACACCAAACTTAAATTGTTGCTTGTCCCCAAGCAACTGAAAATCAATTAGGATAAAAAGAAGAGAACATACTATAAATCCCAAAATATCAATGAATATTAATTCTAATTAGATGAGCGGGACTTGTAGCTTTTTGCTTCTGAACAGTTTTGGCATCTCACTTTTTCCTTTGAAGTTTAAAATATTGGCATCTATAGGAACTTAGAATTTCAGATAGTGTTATTGATTCTCCTAGTTGAGTTTGTTGATTCTTGAACATAGCTACTTTCATGAGTCTTGGCCGTGGCCCTAAGCATTTTGTTTTCCAGTATTACCACCGGATACATAAATGCCACAGACACATGACTGGGTGAACCTTTTCAGATTGTGACTCAGCTTTGCTAAAGTCCCCAGTTAGAGGTTGCCAGAGCTCTTAAGCACACTCTTTTTGCTTTAGATCACGACTTTAACCACTCAGTCTCAAGCTTTTCACTTGGACCTGCATGCCACAAGCACATGGTTAGGGACAGCTTGATTTAGCCGCTTAGGTTTGTATTTTATTTCCTTGGGCCCTCCTATCCATTGATGCTCAAAGCCTTGGATCCTTTTTACCCTTGCCTTTTGGTTTTAAGGGCTATTGGCTTTTTCTGCTTGCTTTTTCTTTTTTTTTTCTTTCTATTATTATTATTTTTTTCGCAAGCTTTTGCTTTTTCACTGCTTTTTCTTGCTTCAAGAATCAATTTTCATGATTTTTCAAATTGTCAATAGCATTTCTCTTTGTTAATCATTCTTTCAAGAGCCAACAATTTTAACATTCATAAACAACAAGATCAAAATTATGCACTGTTCAAGCATTCATTCAGAAGACAAAAAGTATTGTCATCACATCAATATAATTAAACTAAATTCAAGGATAATTTCAAAATTCATGTACTTCTTGTTCTTTTGAATTAGAAACATTTTTCATTTAAGAGAGGTGAAGGATTCATGGAATTATTTATAGCCTTAAGACATAGTTACTAAATACTAATGATCATGTAACAGAGACACAAATATAGATGACATAATAAGCATAAAAACAGAATAATAAGAACAAGGAATGAATCCACCTTAGTGATGGTGGAACTTTCTTCTTGAAGAACCAATGATGTCCTTGAGTTCTTCTATGTCTCTTCCTTGCCTTTGTTGCTCCTCATAGTTGTGTGGAGGAAAATGTATCCCCTGAGGTATCTCAGGGATTTCTTGATGAGGGAATTCCTCATGCTCTCTTGATGTGCAGTCAAATGCTCTTCTACTGAGTTATGAACCCATGAGATAAATCTCTCCATCTCCTATGACTCGGAGGTGGAAAAAATTTTTTTGTCTTCCCTTTTCTCTTTTTTTTTTTTGAGGTTTCTCTGGCCTTATGTGCCATTAATGGTTATAGAAAAACAAAAAAGCTATGCTTTTACCACACCAAACTTAGAATGTTGCTCGCCCTCGAGCAAAAGAAGAAAGAATAGAAGAAGAAGAAGAAGATATGGAGGAGAGGGAGAGAGGTGTGGATTCGGCTATGTAGGGTGGGTTTGGGTGGGAAAGAGATGATGGATGTGAGTGGTGAAGAGGTAATGGGGAAGAGAGATTGAGGTGATTGGTGAAGAAGAGAGAAGGTGAGTTGAGGTAAGTGGGGATCCTGTGGGGTCCACAGATCCTGGGATGATCCTGTGGTGTCAAGGATTTACATCCCTACACCAATGAGGCATGTAAAACGCCCTCTGCATGTAATCCTAGCATTTAACACCAGATTGGTGCTTGTTTCTGCCGTTAAACGCCAGCTTTAAGCTTGTTCTGGGCGTTCAACGCCCATCTGCAGCATGTTTCTGGTGTTGAACGCCAGCTTTCCTCGGTGTGCAATCCTGGCATTTAAACGCCAGATTGCTGCATGTTTCTGGCGTTCAGCGCCAGATCCATGCTCTGTTCTGGCGTTGAACGCCAGCCAGATGCTCCTTACTGGCGTTTAAACGCCAGTAAGTCCTTCCTCCAGGGTGTGATTTTTCTTCTGCTGTTTTTGATTCTGTTTTTAATTTTAGTAATTTTTTTTCGTGACTCCACATGATCATGAACCTAATAAAACATAAAAGAACAATAAAAAGAAAAATAAAATTAGATAAATAAAAATTGGGTTGCCTCTCAATAAGCGCTTCTTTAATGTCAATAGCTTGACAGGGGGGCTCTCATGGAGCCTCACAGGTGATCAGGTCAGTGTTGTAGACTCCCAACACCAAACTTAGAGTTTGATTGTGGGGGCTTTGTTTGACTTTGTACTGAGAGAAGCTTTTCATGCTTCCTCTCCATTGTTAAAGAAGAAGATCCTTGAGTCTTAAACACAAGGTAGTCTCCATTCAATTGAAGGACTAATTCTCATCTGTTAACATCTATCACAGCTCCTGCTGTGGCTAGGAAAGGTCTTCCAAGGATGATGCATTCATCCTCCTCTTTCCTAGTGTCTAAATTATGAAATCAGTAGGGATGTAAAAGCCTTCAACCTTTACCAACACGTCCTCTGCCAATCCATAAGCTTGTCTTACTGACTTGTCTGCCATTTGCAATGAAAATATGGCAGACTGTACCTCAATGATCCCCAGTTTCTCCATTACAGAGAGTGGCATAAGATTTATGCTTGACCCTAGGTCACACAGAGCCTTTTCAAAGGTCATGGTGCCTATGGTACAGGGTATTGAGAATTTGCCAGGATTTTGTCTCTTTTGAGGTAAGGTTTGCTGAACCCATGTATCTAGTTCACTGATGAGCAAGGGAGGTTCACCTTCCCAAGTCTCATTACCAAATAACTTGGCATTCAGCTTCATGATAGCTTCTAGATATTGAGCAACTTGCTCTCCAGTTACATCTTCATCCTCTTCAGAGGAAGAATAGTCTTCAAAGCTTATGAATGGTAGAAGGAGGTTTTAATGGGATCTCTATGGTCTCTATATGAGCCTCAGATTCCCTTGGGTCCTCAATAGAAAACTCCTTCTTGCTTGAGAGACGTCCCATGAGGTATTCCTCATTGGGATTTACGTCCTCTCCTTCCTCTCTAGGTTCGGCCATGTTGATTATATCAATGGCCTTACACTCTCTTTTTGGATTCTCTTCAGTATTGCTTGGGAGAGTACTAGGAGGAATTTCAGTGATTTTCTTACTCAGCTGGCCCACTTGTGCCTCCAGATTTCTGATGGAGGACCTTGTTTAATTCATGAAACTTAAAGTGGCCTTAGACAGATCAGAGACTAAATTTGCTAAGTTAGAGGTATTCTGTTCATAATTCTCTGTCTATTGCTGAGAAGATGATGGATAAGGCTTGATATTGCTGAGCCTATTTCTTCCACCATTATTAAAGCCTTGTTGAGGCTTTTGTTGATCCTTCCATGAGAAATTTGGATGATTTCTCCATGATGAATTATAGGTGTTTCCATAAGGTTCACCCATATAATTTACCTCTGCTATTGTAGGGTTCTCAGGATCATAAGCTTCTTCTTCGGAAGATGCCTCTTTAGTACTGTTGGATGCATTTTGCCATCCATTCAGACTTTGAGAAATCATGTTGACTTGCTGAGTCAACATTTTGTTCTGAGCCAAAATGGCATTCAGAGCATCAATTTCAAGAACTCCCTTCCTTTGAGGCGTCCCATTATTCACAGAATTCCTCTCAGAAGTGTACATGAACTGGTTATTTGCAACCATGTCAATAAGTTCTTGAGCCTCTGTAGGCGTTTTCTTTAGGTGAATGGATCCACCTGTAGAATGGTCCAGTGACATCTTAGAGAACTCAGATAGACCATAATAGAATATATCTATCATGGTCCATTCTGAAAACATGTCTGAAGGACATCTTTTGGTCATCTGTTTGTATCTTTCCCAAGCTTCATAGAGGGATTCACCATCTTTTTGTTTGAAGGTCTGAACATCCACTCTAAGCTTGCTCAGCTTTTGAGGAGGAAAGAACTTAGCCAAGAAAGCCGTGACCAGCTTATCCCAAGAGTCCAGGCTATCTTTAGGTTGAGAGTCCAACCATGCTCTAGCTCTGTCTCTTACAGCAAAAGGGAAAAGCATGAGCCTGTAGACTTCAGGATCTACTCCATTAGTCTTAATAGTCTCACAGATCTGCAAGAACTCAGTTAAAAACTGGTAGGGATCTTCTGATGGAAGTCTATGAAACTTGCAGTTCTGTTGCATTAGAGCAACTAGTTGAGGTTTTAGCTCAAAATTGTTTGCTCAAATAGCAGGAATTGAGATGCTTCTTCCATCAAACTTGGAAGTAGGTGTAGTATAATCACCAAGCATCCTTCTTGCATTATTGTTGTTGGGTTCGGCTGCCATCTCCTTTTCTTGTTCAAAAATTTCAGCAAGGTTGTCTCTGGATTGTTGTAATTTAGCTTCTCTTAGTTTCCTCTTCAGAGTCCTTTTAGGTTCAGGGTCAGCTTCAACAAGAATGCCTTTTTCCTTGTTCCTGCTCATATGAAAGAGAAGAGAACAAGAAAAGAAGAGAAGAGGAATCTTCTATGTCACAGTAAAGAGGTTCCTTATTGTTAGTAGAAGAAGAAAGGGAATAAAGAAAGGAGAATCCAAACAGAAGGGTGAGGATGAAGAGAGGTGAAGAGAAGTGCTAGTAAATGAATAAATAAATAGGAAAAGATGAGAAAGGGAGAAATTTTCGAAATTAAATTTTGAAAAGGAGTTAAATGATTTTCAAAAATTAAAGGTGAGATAGAATTAAAATTAAAATTTAAAATAATTAGTTAATTAAAAAGAATTTTGAAAAAGAGGGAGATATTTTAAAAAATTAGAGAGAGAAAAGTAGTTAGGTGGTTTTGAAAAAGATAAGAAACAAACAAAAAGTCAAATTATTAGTTGAAAAAGATTTGAAAATCAAATTTGAAAAGATAAGAAGATAAGAAGATAAGAAGTTAGAAAAGATATTTTAGAATCAAATTTTTGAAAAAGATATGATATAAAAGATAAGATAAAAAGATATGATTAAAAAGATATGGTTAGAGAAGATTTAATTTTTAAAATTAAAATTAATTACTTAACTAACAAGAAACTAAAAGATAAGATTCTAGAATTTAAAGATTGAACATTTCTTAACAAGAAAGTAACACACTTCAAATTTTTTAATCAATCGTATTAATTGTTAGTGTAATTTTCGAAAATCATGAAATACTAAAAAAATTTTTTTGAAAAATAATTTTTTTAAAATTTTCGAAAATAGAAAAAAAAATGAAAAAGATTTGATTTTTGAAAGAGATTTTGAAAAGATAAAATTTTTAAATTTGAAAATTTGACTTGACTTGTAAGAAACAACTAATTTTAAAACTTTTTGACTAAGTCAACCCAAATTTTCGAAATTTTTGAGAGGAATAAGAAAAATATATTTTTTTGATTTTTTTGAATTTTTAATGATGAGAGAGAAAAACATAAAAATGACCCAAAACATAAAAATTTTGGATCAAAACACAAGATGCATGCAAGAACACTATGAATGTCAAGATGAACACCAAGAACACTTTGAAGATCATGATGAACATCAAGAACATATTTTTGAAAAAATTTTTATGCAAAGAAAACATGCAAGACACCAAACTTAGAAATCTTTAATGCATGAACACTATGAATGCAAAAATACATATGAAAAATAATAAAAGACACAAAACAAGAAAACATCAAGATCAAACAAGAAGACTTACGAAGAATAACTTGAAGATCATGAAGAACACCATGAATGCATGAATTTTCAAAAAATAATGCATAAATTTTTAAAAACATGCAATTGACACCAAACTTAAAAATTGACTCAAGACTCAAACAAGAAACACAAAATATTTTTGGTTTTTTTATGATTTTATGATTTTTTTGGATTTTCTTTTAATTTTTTTTCGAAAAACACATAGAAAAAAAAAGAAAATAAGAAATCCAAAATTTTTAACAAGAATTCCAAGAATCTTTCAATATTAGCCTAAAGCTCCAATCCAAGGGTTGGGCATGGCTTAATAGCCAGCCAGCTTTAGAAGATATAAATCAGGCATGTAACAACTGATATTCCAATTAACTTGCCTCTATGCTGATGGTTTTGAAGCCTCAATCCAATTGAGTTAGACATGGCTTTACAGCCAGCCAAGCTTCAATATACTTTATGAAACACTAGAATTCATTCTTAAAAAATTTGAATAATTTTTCAAAAACAAAGAAAAAATTTTGAAAAATATTTTTGAAAACTTTTTGAAAAGAAAAATAAAAAGAAAATTACCTAATCTGAGCAACAAGACGAACCGTCAGTTGTCCATACTCGAACAATCCCCAGCAACGGCGCCAAAAACTTGGTGCACGAAATTTTGATCATCAACAATGGCTCCAAAGACTTGGTGTTCTTAAACATAAATCACACTTTGTCACAACTCCGCATAACTAACCAGCAAGTGTACTGGGTCGTCCAAGTAATACCTTACGTGAGTAAGGGTCGATCCCACAGAAATTGTTGGTATGAAGCAAGCTATGGTCATCTTGTAAGTTCCAGTCAAGCGGATTCAATTGTATTAAGAAATTATAGTAAACGAAAATAAATAAAATAGGATAGAGTTACTCATGTAAATCAATGGTGGGGATTTCAGATAAGTGTATGGAGGTGCTGTGTTCCTTCCGAATCTCTGCTTTCCTACTGCTTTTATCCAATCTTTGTCACTCCTTTCTATGGCAAGCTATATGTAGGACATCACCGTTGTCAATGGCTACATCCCATCCTCTCAGTGAAAAAGGTCTAAATGCTCTGTCACGGCACGGCTAATCATCTGTCGGTTCTCGATCATGTTGGAATAGAATCCGTTGATTCTTTTGTGTTTGTCATCACGCCCAACAATCGCGAGTTTGAAGCTCGTCACAGTCATTCAATCCCAGAATCCTACTCGGAATACCACAGACAAGGTTTAGACTTTCCGGATTCTCATGAATGCCGCCATCAATTCTAGCTTATACCACGAAGACTCTGATCTCATGGAATGGAAAGCTCGGTTGTCAGGCGAGGGGCAACCATGCGTCGTGTATCAGGAATCCAAGAGATACGCATCCTAGCTCTTGCTTGTAGAACGCAAGTGGTTGTCAGGAATGCGTTCATAAGGATGGATGATGATGAGTGTCACGGAACATCACATCCATCAGGTTGAAGTACGAATGGTATCTTAGAACAGGAATAAATCAAATTGAATAGAAAATAGTAGTAATTGCATTAAAACTTGAGGTACAGCAGAGCTCTACACCCTTAATCTATGATGTGTAGAAACTCCACCGTTGAAAATACATAAGTGATGAAGGTCAAGGCATGGCCGAATGGCCAGCCCCCAATGTCTAAGATCGCATAAACTGATCCAAGATGTCTAATACAATTGTAAAAAGTTCTATTTATACTAAACTAGCTACTAGGGTTTACAGAAGTAAGTAATTGATGCAAAAATCCACTTCCGGGGCCCACTTGGTGTATGTTTGGGCTGAGCTTGATCTTTACACGAGCTGAGGCTTATCTTGGAGTTGAACGAGTTGTAACATGTTTTTGGCGTTCAACTCAACTTGGCGTTCAACTCTGGTTCGTGACGTGTTTCTGGCGTTTGACTCCAGAATGCAGCATAGAGCTGGCATTGAGCGCCAGTTTATGCCATCAAATCTCGAATAAAGTATGAACTATTATATATTGCTGGAAAGTGCTGGATGTCTACTTTCCAACGCCATTGAGAGCACGCCATTTAGAGTTCTATAGCTCCAGAAAATCTATTTTGAGTGCAGGGAGGTCAAAATCCAACAGCATCAGCAGTCCTTTGTCAGCCTTTTATCAGAGTTTTGCTCTGGTCCCTCAATTTCAGCCAGAAATTACCTGAAATCACAAAAAAACACACAAAATCATAGTAAAGTCCAAAAATGTGAATTTAGCAAAAAAACTAATAAAAACATCCCTAAAAGTAGCTAGATCCTACTAAAAACTACCTAAAAACAATGCCAAAAAGAGTATAAATTATCCGCTCATCAGCCATGCAGGTTTTTATCGGAGATTTATCAAGGACTTCAGTAAGGTAGCTATACCTCTATCCATCCTGCTACAGAAGGATGTTGAATTTGAGCTGAGTGAGGACTGTATGGAAGCATTTGATAAGCTGAAGATCGCCTTGACCTAAGCTCCAATTGTCAGAGGACCAGATTGGAGCCAACCCTTTGAGATTATGTGTGATGCCTCCAACCATGCTGTAGGGGCGGCGCTGGCCCAGCGCACAGGTAAGGATCCTTTTGTAATTGCATATGCTTCAAAGACCTTAGACGCTGCTCAGTCTAATTACACTAATACTGAAAAAGAGCTTTTAGCTATTGTTTTTGCTCTGGATAAATTCCGAGCCTATTTACTTGGTACTAAAGTGGTAGTGTACTCAGACCATACAGCTCTCAAATATCTGTTAGCTAAAAAAGAGTCCAAACCAAGGCTGATACGTTGGATACTGCTGTTGCAAGAATTTGATTTAGAAATTAAAGATAGGAGTGGTTCTCAGAATTTAGTGGCGGTCCACTTGAGTCGCCTTGAGCTCATCAAGCATGACTCCACTCCTATCAATGATGCTTTTCCATTTGATAGCTTGCATGCAGTATCTGAAGTAGTTCCTTGGTATGCACCTGTAGCTAATTATCTAGTTAGCCATACATTCCCTCCCAATTTTACTAAGCATCATAGGGATAAGCTGAAAAGCGAGTCCAAATATTATATTTGGGATGATCCATATTTATGGAGGTATGGTGCTGACCAGATAATTAGAAGATGTGTGCCACAATCAGAATTCTAGTATATTTTAGAGGCATGCCACTCCTCTGAGAGTGGTGGACATTTTGGCCCTCAAAGAACAGCTAGAAAAATTTTAGACTGTAGATTCTGGTGGCCTACTCTTTTTAAAGATGCTGCTGTCTTCTGTAAATATTGTTCCCCATGCCAGAGGTTTGGTAATATATCCAAAAGGAATGAGATGCCCCAACATATTATGTTGTTCTGTGAGATTTTTGATGTTTGGGGTATTGACTTCATGGGTCCATTTCCCAACTCTAGCGGTTTCTTATATATATTGTTAGCTGTAGATTATGTTTCCAAATGGGTGGAAGCAATTCCCACCCGTACTGATGATGCTGACACTGTTGTCTCCTTTGTTAGAAACCATATTATCTGTCGCTTTGGATCACCACGAGCAATCATGAGTGATCAAGGCACCCATTTTTGTAACAGTAGACTGACCGCTCTACTGAAGAAGCATGGCATTATTCATAAGGTAGCAACTTCTTACCACCCACAGACTAACAGACAAACAGAGGTGTCTAACAGAGAGATAAAGCATATCCTGGAAAAGATAGTCAAGCCTCATAGGAAGGACTGGAGCACCAGGATACAAGATGCACTTTGGGCATCCCGGACAACGTACAAGACACCAATCGGGATGAGCCCCTTCCGCTTAGTCTATGGAAAAGCTTGTCACCTCCTAGCCGAGATAGAGCACAAGGCATTCTGGGCGGTAAGAGAAATCAGCATGGGATTTGAGAGGGCCGAAGCTGAAAGGAAGATGCAACGACAAGAATTAGAGAACCTTCGCCTAGAAGCGTATGATAACTCCAGGCTATACAAAGAGAAGATGAAGGCTGTGCATGACAAGCACATTAAAAGGAGAGAGTTCAGACCTGGGGAATTAGTTCTTCTTTACAACTTCAGACTGAGGCTCATGCCAGGTAAGCTGAGATCAAGATAGGAAGGCCCCTATAGGGTAGAGAAGGCAGAGTCATATGGAGTCTTTCACCTAAGTCATCCTTCAAGCTCCAAATTCATCAAGGTAAATAGACATCGCCTTAAGCTATATCATGGTGAGACGATGAAGAAAAGCAAGGAGCTGGAGATCTTCCTTTTGGAGGATCCACCCACAGCGGAAGACTGAGCTAGTGGACCGTCCAACTTAAGGATGTTAAAGAAAAGTGCTGGGTGGGAGACAATCCACCATGGTATGATCGTTCCCTTCTCTCTTTTTAGCTTTATTTAGTGACTCTTCTCATTATTCTGCATATAGTCTGCATTTACATCTGCATATTTTCATTAATTAAAAAAAAATAGGAGATCGACGCGCCAGCACCTAGTGCACATCCGCATCCCTTGTGAATGTGACTTGGGTGAGTTTGAACAGAGAGTCGCATGGGAGCTGGGCTGGAAACGTGCCTTAGGCACCTTCTAACCCACGCGTTCGCGTACTGTATGCGTGCGCACCATTTTCTCTCTTGGCGACCGACACATCCGCGCCAAGGGCGCGTCTGCGTCGATGTCGAAATCGACATAAAACCTGGTTCGAGCAGAGAGTTGTGCTGGTCTGGGGTGGGTACTGTGCTATAAGCACATAGTGACCCGCGCGTACGCGCACCTGGTGGCTACGCACCCCTACCTTTTTGCGCAATCCGCGCGGACGCATGCAGTGTGCGTCCGTGTCGATTGCACCGCACCACTAATTCCCAGCACCGCCAGTTCTCATTCTTTCTCCCTCCCTAATTCTAATTCTATCTTTCCCAATCCTAATTTCTTTCTTCCTCCTTTCTTCTTCCTTCTTCTTCTTCTCTATCTATCTTCTCTATCTATCTTCTTTATCTTCTTCTTCTTCCTCTCCTCTCACTTCTTTCTCACTCACATTATCCACTATCTCTCTCTTTTCATCCTCTTCTCAAGGTTCTTTCTTTCTATTTTCTCTCCCTTCTTCCTCTTAATTATTTACTTTTGCATTATTTTACTTGGTATTAGATATCTTAATGGGTGATTTCTTCTAATTGCTTGTGATTATTATTATGGAATTATTTGAAAATTCATATTAATTATTTTTGGGAATGCTTGCATGTTCTAATTTAATTCTTTCCCTATCATATTAAACATGTATACTAAGTGTTTGTGAAAAAGCCCATATGGCATTGTGCAATTTTAATTGTTCTATCTTTCTACTCTAATGCCTGTTTTTCACAAAACCCTTTCCATATTTTATTAATTTAATATAATTTTCAATACAAACATGATTGTTAATTTGTTACAAGTGATAATACATTTTTCGCAATTAATGCTTGATCCATGCTACTCATGCTTTTGCCGGCATGCCAATAAACCTCTTGCATTTAATTGCCTTCATCTTTCTTGCTATATTTCTATTGATGTCCTAATTACATGAAGTCGCGACCATGTGTTAACGACATCTTTCTTTACCTTGGCAAGATCATCACTTTTAAGGTCCTCTTCCTTGCTCTAACCCTTGGACTTACATGCTACTTCCCTTTTCCCTTTAAGGATGGCCACTAAGAAAGGTAAAGAGAAAGCTGTCCCCAAACCATTGGCAAAGAGAGGAACAAAAAGAGCGCTAGCTGCGGAACCATCTTCAATAGCTGTCAAACCATCAACAAAGCGAGTCAAGAGGATCATCAAGGTCAATGAATTTGAAAAAGCATTTCCCGCAAAAGACACTGCGTGGTTCACTAACTGCTTCTGTGAGCAGATGTTCCCTATTCTGGCGGCAAAAAACTACAATAATGAGCACCTTCTTATCCTCCCTACCAACATTGTTGACCTGATAGAGCCCGGCATTGAACAAAGACACTGGGATTTCTTAAGGAAGCAGCCACGGTAGGTCAATCTTACATGGGTAGTTAAATTCTACTCTAATTTTCACATGCCAAACCTGCAGTCTGTCTATGTTCGTCAGAAGCAAGTCCCCATCTCCGAAAGGGCCATTCAGCAAGTTTTGGATCTTCCCCCTGCTCCAGAAGGATTGGACGCATTTCAGGAAACCTCTCTCAAGTGCCAGCGATACCAATTTGACTGGGATGCGGTCCTCAGAGTCATAACACAACCTGGCAGCACCTGGATCTATGGTTACCATCGATCCTGGCCTAAGAGCATATTGGCTTCCGCACTTACCTTAGAGGCTCGAGTGTGGGCACAGATTATGTCCTACTACATCTTTCTGAGCACTCACGAGACCTCCTTCACTACAGACATGGCTGTTCTCATCTGGTGTATCCTTACAGACCAGCCCCTCAACTTACCAAGACACATTCGGCATGCCATGGGACACGTACATATTGCGAGCAACTTACCTTTTCCCACCTTGGTTTCAGATTTGGTCTCGGCAGCCAGAGTCCCCTATAGAGCTGGAGACACCAGGGCCATGCTTCCTCGGGATGATCAATATGTTCCGAGTGAGAAATACATCAGACCCACAGTAGCCACTACTAGCCGGACTGAAGACCCGGCCAGAGATATCTCTTCTCCTTCCACATCACAAGCACTTTCAACAAATCAGTTGCTCCTTCAGATACTTCAGAGGTTGAACCGGCTAGACCGGTAGGCAAAGCACAGGGAGCACCGTAACAAGCGCCGATTTACATACCTCAAGGAGCTAGTTGTTGGTACACACCCACTTCCAGAACCACAGGACACCTCAGACTCCCCTTCATCTAGTAGCACAGGTAGCCAAGGCGAACCAGACACTGGAGGCAACACTTCCAGCATTCCCTTGCTCCTAACTGATGGCACCAAGGACGGCGCCAAGTTTTAAGTGTGGGGAGGTCGGTCAGTACCTGACTTCCGGAGGTAACTTTTCTCTCTCTTAGCACCAGTAGATAAATTTTCTTTTTGTTTAAGATAGAATAGATTGCATAGTAATAATTAGTTGCATGTGCACTTTGCCTGCTTGAAAAATAATAAGTTCTTTTCAAAGACCCTATTTTTGAAGATATCATTAATTCAAACCAAAATCCTATGTTAAACTTGTTTGAATACTGTAAATTGGAACATTGTTTAGAGCTAGAACACACAAACCAGTGAGATTTTGAGCCTAATTGTATGGTTACATCATTTAACCATTACTTTTATTCTTGTGTGTTTTCTCTCCTCTATGATTGCAATCTATGGTTTGTTCCATTCTATATGTCCATTATTTAATGTATTTATGCATATGTATGATTGAGGCCATCATTTGTAATTAGCTTACTATCCTAAATGACCTACCATTCTAATTATCCCTTGTGTGCCACTTTGAACCTCTATATCCCCTTTATTCTCTATATTACCACATCACTAGCCTTAAGCAGAAAAACAAGTACTTACCTTAATTGAATCTTTGGTTAGCTTAAGATGGAGATTGTGTGCAAGCTAAGTGTGGGGAAAACTATGGGAACTCGGGTTAATAAGAATGTATGTTAATTGATAAATATCTAAGGTCTGAATGCTACTCATGTGAAATTATGGAAACCAAATGCATTGGTACTACAATGCTTTAAAAAAATGATTGTTTCAGTTTAAGTCTAGGGGAATGAAAGCACCCCAAATGATAAGTTTAATAAAAAGAATCAGTGCATATGAGGTGAAATAAAAAGAACAATTAAGTGCATGAGTAGATGCAACATACAAAGTGAGACTATGGGTAGTTAGGCATGATTTCAGAAGCATAGGGAATGTGCGTGTGTGTATTAGGTGAGAAATTAGGATAATCAAGAATTCAATTTTCAGCTCACTTGGCCATACATGTACCCTCACCCTTACCTAAGCCCCATTACAACCTTAAGAAACACCTCATGATGTTTGCATGTGTGCATTAGATATTTGTTGATTAGTTAGATGAAGAACAAGGGTTTAGAAGGCATGAATGGAGGAGACTAAAGTGGATTACCCTATACACCTGAGTGACTAGAGTGCATATATGCTCCTAGTGAGGGTTCAAGCTTAACTCTATGTTCTCAGCTTTCATGAGCTGTCTCTTCCCAAGTTTACTTTACTTTTATTGTGTGATTTGGATTAGTGGAATTTGATTTCTGTTTGTCTTGAAGAACTTGTTTATTTTCTTAACCAAGTAGGTATAGACATTTCATCATGTAGTTGCATTCATATGTATAGGTTGCATTGCATTCCATGAGTCTTACTTTCCCCTATTCATTCTTTCTGTCTCCTTGAGCTTAGCATGAGGACAAGCTAATGTTTAAGTGTGGAGAGTTTGATAAACCACTATTTCATGGTTTATCTTGTGCTAATTTGAGTGGTCTTTATCAACTCTTTACTCACTTATTCATATGATTTGCATGATTTTACAATTCCTTCCCAACTTTATCCTATGGTTAGAAACTTGCTTCCTAGACACCTAAATTATATACTTTTAATTCCCCTTTATATCATTCGATGCCGTGATCTGTGCGTTAAGTGTTTTCAGGCTTTACAGGGCAGGAATGGCTTAGAGGATGAAAAGGAAGCTTGCAAAAATGGAAGGAACACAAGGAAATAAAGAAGCTGACCAGCGAGGTGCGCGCACGCGCACATCAGTGCTTCCACACATCGACGCACATACGCACCTGGCGTGGATGTGCAACAAGCAAAAAGCACAAATGACACGCGCGTGCACCTGGCGCGCACGCGTGATATTCGCGACCTGCAGAAATCGCAGAAATCACTGGGGGTGATTTTGGGCCAGTAAATACTAGAGCCAGGAAACAGCAGAGACTCAAGGGACATTCTCATTCTGCATAGTTTTAGTTTTTAGTTTTAGAATCTAGAGATAATTCTACTTCTTCCTCTAGGTTTTCTTCACATTCATAGTTCTAGAGTTTTATTGCTTTGCCTTGGATATTGAAAAGAGTCATTACCTCCATTGGAGCTTCCTTATTCTAGTTTGTTTCTCTATTCCTTTACTCTTTTATTGCCCATTGACTCTGTTTAGATAAGTATGTTCATGATTTTGGAATTTATTAATGCAAAGAATCATTTTTACTTTTAATTGATTTTTAGTTATTAATTATCATGTCCTCCTTTTATTCCTCTCTTAATTCTGTGAAAGTTATATTCATGATAATGGAGTAGTTCCCTAACTTGATTGGGAGTTGATTAAAAGGAAAACCTTGAGTTGGAATACTCAAGTGTTAATATTAATTGGAAGTTGTTGGCTAATTCTCTTGTCTTTGACTCTAATCCTTTCTTATGAAAGGATTAGGACGCAAGCGATAGGATTAGTTTGAGAGTTTCTTGACTTTCCCTTATTATATAAGGGATAACTAAGTAGGATAACAACCCTTTTATTATTAGACTTGGGAAAGTTCAACAGGGATAGAACTTCCATTTAATCTTCTCCCGGTCAAGGCTTTTATTTGAATTATATAAATTCTCAATCATTTATTTCTTTATTTCTCAAACTCAAAAATCTCTTGGAACACCTCTGATTAATAAAATAGCACTCTTTCTGTAACTTGTTGGGAGATGACCTGGGATTCATACTCCTAGTATTTTATTTCTAAATTTTGTGAAAACCCCTTCTAAATTGATAAGCGGATTTTAGTCGGGTGATAACTGTACTTGCAACGCTGTTTTCTCTATAAATTCTTAATCGGCCAATTTCTGTCATGTCACAAAGTATGGACTATTATACATTACTGGAAAGCCCAAGATTTCTACTTTTCAACGCAATTGAGAGTGTGCCAATTGAGCTTCTGTAGCTCCAGAAAATCCACTTCGAGTGCAGGGAGGTCAGAATCCAACAACATCTGCAGTCCTTTCTCAGCCTCTGAATCAAATTTTTGCTCAGGTCCTTCAATTTCAGCCAGAAAATACCTGAAATCACAGAAAAATACAAAAACTCATAGTAAAATCCAGAAATGTAAATTTTGCATAAAAACTAACAAAAATATACTAAAGAGTAACTAAAACATACTAGAAATTACCTAAAAATAATGCCAAAAAGCGTATAAATTATCTGCTCATCAAAACACCAAACTTAAATTATTGCTTGTCCCCAAGAAACTGAAAACAAAATAGGATAAAAAGAAGATAATATACAATAAATTCCAAAATATCAATGAAGCTTAGTTCCAATTACATGAGCGGGACTAGTAGCTTTTTGCTTCTGAACAATTTTGGCATCTCATTTATCCTTTGAAATTCAGAATGATTGGCATCTATAGGAACTCAGAATTAAGATAGTGTTATTGATTCTCCTAGTTCAGTATGTTGATTCTTGAGCACAGCTACTTATGAATCTTGGCCGTGACCCTAAGCATCTTATTTTTCAGTATTACCACCGGATACATAAATGCCACAGACACATAACTGGGTGAACCTTTTCAGATTATGACTCAGCTTTGCTAGAGTCCCCAGTTAGAGGTGTCCAGTGTTCTTAAGCACACTCTTTTTGCTTTGGATCATGACTTTAACCACTCAGTCTCAAGCTTTTCACTTGGACCTTCAAGACACAAGCACATGGTTAGGGACAGCTTGATTTAGCCGCTTAGGCCATGATTTTATTCTTTTGGCCTTCCTATCCATTAATGCTCAAAGCCTTGGATCCTTTTTACTCTTACCTTTTAGTTTAAAGGGTTACTGGCTTTTTTCTCTTGCCTTTTGGTTTAAAGAGCTATTGGCTTTTTCTACTTACTTTTTCTCTTTCTTTTTTTGCCATTTTTTTCGCAAGCTTTGTGTTTTTCACTGCTTTTTCTTGCTTCAAGAATCAATTTTATGATTTTTTAGATTATCAATAACATTTCTCTTTTTTCATTATTCTTTCAAGAGCCAACAATTTTAACATTCATAAACTTCACTATAAAAAATATGCATTGTTCAAGCATTCATTCAGAAAATAAAAAGTATTGCCACTACATCAAAATAATTAAACTAATTTCAAGATAGAATTCGAAATTCATGTACTTCTTGTTCTTTAAATAGAAACATTTTTCATTTAAGAAAGGTGAAGGATTCATGGAACACTCATAGCTTTAAGACATAGACACTAGACACTAATAATCATATAATAAAGACACAAACATAGACAAAACATCAAGCATAGGAAACCGAAAAATAGAAAAATAAGAACAATGAAATTAAAGAACGGGTCCACCTTAGTGATGACGGCTAGTTCTTCCTCTTGAAGATCCTATGGAGTGCTTGAGCTCCTCAATATCTCTTCCTTGCCTTTGTTGCTCCTCCCTCATAGCTCTTTGGTCTTCTCTAATTTTATAGAGGATAATGGAGTGCTCTTGGTGCTCCATCCTTAGTTGCTCTATATTGGAACTTAAATCTCCTGAAGAGGTGTTGAGTTTTTCCCAATAGTTATGTGGAGAAAAATGCATCCCTTGAGGCATCTCAGGGAATTCTTGATGAGGGACTTCCTCATGCTTTTGTTGAGGTCTGTGAGTGGACTCTCTTGTTTGCTCCATCCTCTTTATAGTGATGGGCTTGTCCTCTTCAATGAGGATGTCTTCCTCTATAACAATTTTGGCTGAATTGCATAGGTGACACATGAGATGAGGAAAGGATAACCTTGCCAAAGTGGAAGGCTTGTCAGCCACCTTGTATAGTTCTAGAGGTATGATCTCATGAACTTCCACTTCCTCTCTAATCATGATACTATGGATCATGATAGCCCGATCCACAGTTACTTCAGACCGGTTGCTAGTGGGAATGATAGAGTGTTGGATGAACTCTAACCATCCTCTAGCCATGGGTTTGAGGTCAAGCCCTCTCAGTTGAACCAGCTTGCCTTTGGAGTCTCTCTTCTATTGAGCTCCTTCCACACAGATATCCATGAGGACTTGGTCAAACCTTTGATCAAAGTTGACCCTTCTTGTGAAAGGATGAAGATCTCCTTGCATCATTAACAAGTTGAATGCCAACCTCACAGTTTTCAGACTGAAATCCAAGTATTTCTCTTGAACCACTGTGAGCCAATTCTTTGGGTTCGGATTCACACTTTGATCATGGTTCTTAGTGATCCATGCATTGCATAGAACTCTTGAACCATTAAGATTCTGACTTGTTGGATGGGGTTGGTGAGAACTTCCCAACCTCTTCTTTGAATCTCTTGTCGGATCTCTGGATATTCGCTCTTTTTGAGCTTGAAGGGGACCTCGGGGATCACCTTTTTCTTAGCCATAACTTCAAAGAAGTGGTCTTGATGGACCTTTGAGATGAATCTCTCCATCTCCCATGACTCGAAAGTGGAAGCAATTGCCTTCCCTTTTCTCTTTCTAGAGGTTTTTCTGGTCTTAGGTGCCATTAATGGTTATGGAAAAACAAAAAGCATAGCTTTTTCCCACACCAAACTTAAGAGGTTTTCTCATCCTCAAGCAAAAGAAGAAAGAAAGGAGGAGAAGAAAAAGAAAAGGAGGAGATAGAGGGGGTGAGTGGTTCGGCCAAGGGGGGTTGGGAGTGTTTATGATGTGTGAAAATGAAGGAGTAAGGAGGGGTATTTATAGGGTAAGGGGGAGAGGGAATCCGTGTGATAGGGGTTGGGTTTGGGAGGGAAATGGTTTGAATTTGAGTGGGTGGGGGTAGGTGAGTTATATGATGGGAAATTATGGATGGATGTGAGTAGTGAAGAGATTATGGGGAAGAGGGTAGGATTTGATAGGTGAATGGTGTTTGGGGAAGAGTGTTATAGAAAGGTATGAAGAGGAATGAGAGTGAGTTGGGGTAGGTAGCGATCCTATGGTGTCCACAGATCTTGAGGTGTTAAGGATTTCTCATTCCTACACCTTTCTGGCATTTAAATGCCCTCTATGTGGCATTTTTAACATTAAATACCAGGCTGATACCCCTTTCTGGCATTAAACGCCAGTCTGGCTGCCAGTTCTGGCATTTAACACCCAGAATGCTGTCAGACTGGGCGTTAAACACCCATTCTGCTATCCTTACTGGCATTTAACGCCAGCCAGACACCAGACATCTTTTTCTGGCATTAAATGCCAGTCTGGCTGCCATTTCTGGTGTTTAACGCCTAGAATACTGCCAGACTGGGCGTTAAATGCCCATTTTGCTATCTTTATTGGCGTTTAAATGCCAGTAAGCTCGTCCACCAGAGTGTGCTATTTTTTATTCTTGCTTTAATTCTGCAGCTATTTTTGTGACTCCATATGATCATCAACCTAAAGAAGACATATAATAACGGTGGAAAATAAAATGAAAGAGTAATTAATATAGATAAATAAAATTGGGTTGCCTCCCAATAAGCGCTTCTTTAATGTCAATAGCTTGACAGGAAGCTCTTTCAGAGCTTCATAGATGCTCAAAGCATGGTTGTGGCCTCCCAACACCAAACTTAGAAGTTGAGTGTGGGGTTCTGTCTGACTCTTTATTGAGAGAAGCTTTTCATGCTTCTTCTCTATGTTTATAGAAGAAGATCTTTGAGTCTTAAAGACAAGGTAGTCGATAAACCGCTATTTTACGGTTTATCTTCTGCTCAATTGAGTGGATTTTATCAATCTTTCATACACTTGTTCATATAAAATGCATAGCTTTACATTCTCCTTCCTGATTTTGTGCTATGATTGAAAATATACTTCTTTGGCCTTATATTTGCTAATATTAATCCTCTCTTATTACCATTAGATGCTGTGATATGTGCGTTAAGTGATTTAAGGGATTAGAAGTCCTCATTCAATTGAAGGACTAACTCTCCTCTGTCTACATCAATCACAGCCTTTGCTATGGCTAGGAAGAGTCTTCCAAGGATGAAGGATTCATCCTCATCCTTCCCAGTGTCTAGGATTATGAAGTCAGCAGGGATGTAAAGGTCTTCAACCTTCACTAAGACATCCTCTACAAGTCCAAAAGCCTGTTTCATTGATTTGTCTGCCATCTCTAGCGAGATTCTTGCAGCTTGTACCTCAAAGATCCTTAGTTTCTCCATTACAGAGAGTGGCATTAGGTTGATACATGACCCTAGGTCGCACAGAGCCTTTTCAAAGGTCATGGTGCCTATGGTGCAAGGTATTAAGAACTTTTCAGGATTCGGTTTCTTCTGAGGTGATGTCTGCTGAATCTAGGTATTCAGTTTATTGATGAGTAATGGAGGTTCATCCTCCCAAGTCTCATTACCAAATAACTTGGCATTCAGCTTCATGATTGCTCCTATATACTAGGCAACTTACTCTTCAATAATATCTTCATCCTCTTCAGAGGAAGAATACTCATCAGAGCTCATGAATGGCAAAAGTAAGTTCAGTGGAATCTCTATGGTCTTTGTATGAGCCTCAGATTTCTTTGGTTCCTCAATAGGGGACTCCTTATTGGTCAGTACGTCCCTTGAGGTCATCCTCACTGGGAATCACTGCCTTTTCACTCTCTCCAGGTTTGGCCATTTTGGTTATAGTTATGGCCTTGCACTCTCTTTTGGGATTCTCTTCTGTATTGCTTGGGAGAGTACTAGGAGGAGTTTCAGTAACTCTTTTACTCAGCTAACCCACTTGTGCCTCCAAATTTCTGATGGAGGACCTTGTTTCATTCATGAAACTGAGAGTGGTCTTAGATAGATCAGAGACTATGTTTGCTAAGCCAGAGAGGCTCTGCTCAGAATTCTCTATCTGTTGCTGAGAAGATGATGGAAAAGGTTTGCTATTGCCAAACCTATTTCTCCCACCATTATTGTTGTTGAAGCCTTATTGAGGCTTCTGTTGATCCTTCCATGAGAAATTTGGATGATTCCTCCATGATGGATTTAGGTGTTTTCATAGGATTCTCCCATGTAATTCACCTCTTCCATTGCAGGATTCTCAGGATCATAAGCTTCTCCTTCTGAGGAGGCTTCTTTAGCACTGCCGGATGCATCTTGCAATACAGTTAGATTCTGAGAAATAATATTGACTTGCTGAGTCAATATTTTGTTCTGAGCCAATATGGCATTCAGAGTATCAATCTCAAGAACTCTTTTCTTTTGAGTCATCCCATTATTCACATGATTTCTTTCAGAAGTGTACATGAACTGGATATTTGCAACCATCTCAATGAGTTCCTGGGCTTCTGTAGGTGTTTTCAGATGAAGAGATCCACCAGCAGAATGGTCCAATGACATCTTGGACAACTCAGATAGACCATCATAGAATATACATATGATGCTCCATTCTGAAAGCATGTTAGAAGGACACCTTTTGGTTAATTACTTGTATCTTTCCCAAGCTTCATAGAGGGATTCACCTTCCTTCTGTTTGAAGGTTTGGACGTCCACTCTAAGCTTGCTCATCTTTTGAGGTGGAAAGAATTTGGTCAAGAAAGCATTTACCAACTTGTCCCAAGAGTTCAGGCCTTTTCTAGGTTGTAAGTCGAACCATATCCTAGCTCTGTCTCTTACAGCAAAGGGAAAAAGCATAAGTCTGTAGACTGCGGGATCAACCCCATTGGTCTTGACAGTATCACAGATCTACAAGAATTCAGCTAAGAACTGATGAGGATCTTCCGATGGAAGTCCATGAAACTTGCAATTCTGCTGCATTAGAGAAACGAATTGAGGCTTAAGCTCAAAGTTATTTGCTCCAATGGCAGGAATTGAAATATTTCTTCCATAGAAGTTGGAAGTTGGTGCAGTATAGTCACCAAGCATCTTCCTTGCATCTCTAGCATTGTTGTTGGGTTTGGCTGCCATGTCTACTTCTTTTTCGAAATTCTCTGTAAGGTCCTCTCCGGAGTGTTGTGCTTTAGCTTCTCTTAGCTTCTTCTTCAGAGTCCTTTCAGGTTTAGGATCAACTTCAACAAGAATGTTTTTATCCCTGTTTCTGCTCATATAAAAAAGAAGAGAACAAAAGATAGTAGTGGAATCCTCTATGTCACAGTATAGAGACTCCTTGATGTGTTAGAGGAAAAGGAGTAGAAGAATGAGAAGAGAAAGGAGGTGAGTTCGAAAATTTTTTTAGATGAGTGGAGGAGGAATGTTAGCAATTAAATAAAATAAATAGAAAGAGATGAGAGAGAAAGATTTTTCGAAAATTTAAAAGAAATAACATAAAATTAGAATTTAAAACAATTAGTTAATTAAAAAAAATTTTGATAAAGGGGTTAGAGATTTTCGAAAATGAGAAGTGAAAAAGATTTGAAAATAAATTTTGAAAAAGATAAGAAGTTAGAAAAAGATTTTGAAATTAAAATTAAAAAAAAGATATGATTGAAAAAGATCTGATTGAAAAAGGATATGATTGAAAAGATATGATTGAAAAGAAAATTAAAAAGGGAATTAAAAAAATTTGATTTTTAAAATTAAGGACTTGACTAACAAAAAACTAAAAGATATGATTCTAGAATTCAAAGATTGAACCTTTCTTAACAAGAAAGTAACAAACTTGAAATTTTTGAATCAAAACATTAATTGTTAGCAAGGATTTTTTTTTAAATTTAAGAAAAAGATTTTTTGAAAAATTAGTTTTAAAATTTTTAAAAGCATTAAAAGAGAAAGATAAGATTTTAAGATCATGAATTAAAACATGAAAATTTGAAAAAAAATTTGAATTTGAAACGAAATTAACTCCCCTGTGTCATCCTGGCGTTAAACGCCCAGGATGCTATCCATACTGGCATTTAACGCCCATGATGCTACCTCTTTGGGCGTTTAACGCCCAGCCAGATACCCTGGCTAGCGTTTAACGCCAGAATTCCTTCCTTATTGGGCATTTTTCTAAACGCCCAGCTTTTTCTCTGTGATTCCTCTGCTGTATGTTCTGAATCTTCATTTCTCTGTATTATTTACTTGAAAAGAGATATTTTTTAATGAGGAGAGAGAAAAACAACAAAATGACACAAAACATGAAAAATTAAGATTGGAACAAGTAATGCATGCAAGAACACTTTGAATGTCATGATGAACATCAAGAACACTTTGAAGATCATGATGAACATCAAGAACATATTTTTGAAAATTTTTAAAAAAAGAAAGATATGCAAGATACCAAACTTAAAAATTTTTTAATGTTTAGACACTATAGATTTGAAAATGCATATGAAAAACAAGAAAAGACGCAAAACAAGAAAATTTAAAGATCAAAACAAGGAAAATCATCAAGAACAACTTGAAGATCAATGAAGAACACAATGCATATGTTTTCGAAAATTAAGAAAAATTAAAGCATGCAATTGACACCAAACGTAAAATTTAACACTAGACTCAAACAAAAAACACAAAAAAATATTTTTGGTTTTTACGATTTTATTAAATTTTTTTGTATTTTTAATATATTTTTTGAAAATAAAAATAAAAAGCTTAAAAATAAAATAAAATTACCCAATCTAAGCAACAAGATGAACCGTCAGTTGTCCAAACTCGAACAATCCCCGGCAACGACGCCAAAAATTTGGTGCACGAAATTCTGATCACACTTTTCACAACTCCACACAACTAACCAGCAAGTGCACTGGGTCGTCCAAGTAATACCTTACGTGAGTAAGGGTCGACCCCACGGAGATTTTCGAATTGATGCAAGCTATGGTCATCTTGTAAATCTCAGTCAGGCGGATTCAAATGGTTATAAGTTTGATAATTAAAGGATAAATAAAATGTAAAATAAAATAGAGATACTTATGTAATTCATTGGTGGGAATTTCATATAAGCGTTTGGAGATGCTTTGTTGCTCCTGAACCTCTGCTTTCCTATTGTCTTTATCCAATCATGCATGCTCCCTTCCATGACAAGTTGTATGATCCTCTCAGTGAAAATGGTCCGGCTACGGTCTCTGTACGGCTAATCAACTGTCGGATTTCTCGTCTCAGATGAAAAATACCAGGCACAGCTACTGCAGGGCTAATCATCTGTCAGTTCTTACTTGTGTCGGAATAAGATCCATTGATCCTTTTGCACACTGTCACTGCGCCCAACATTTGCGAGTTTGAAACTCCTCACAGTCATCCCTTCCCAGATCCTACTCGAAATACCACAGACAAGGTTTAGACTTTCCGGATCTCAAGAATGTTGTCTATTGATTCTAGCCTATACCACGAAGATCCTTATCATGGGGTCGGATGCTCTGTTGTCAGGAGAGATGATGCGAATCCATGGATTAGATACCCAAGAGAGTATATTTTGGCTGGCGTCCAATGACTACGTTGAACATCATGTAGACCGCTTTGTGGTTGTCAGGCACGCGGATCTTGGCTAAGCTAGTACTGAAGATAGTGGGTGATTGTCACGGGTCACCCCTTCAGTCTGACTTAACTGAATTAAGTACAAGAGTATATCTTGGAGAAGAAGTAGGAGTGAATTGAAGGAAAAAATAATAGTACTTGCATTAATTCATGAGGAACAGCAGAGCTCTTCACCTTAATCTGTGAGGTGTAGAAATTCTACCGTTGAAAATACATAAGAGAAAAAGGTCTAGGCATGGCTGAATGGCCAGCCTCCCCAAAGATGATCATAAATCTCAAGGATTCCAAAGAAGACCCTAATACAATAGTAAAAAGTGCTATTTATACTAAACTAGTAAACTAGGTTTACAGAAAATGAGTAGATAGTGCAGAAATCCACTTTTGGAGCCCACTTGGTGTGTGCTTGGGCTGAGCTTTGAAGCTTTCACTTGCATAGGCCATCCTTGGAGTTAAACGCTAGCTTACGTGCCAGTTTGGGCATTTAACTCCAGCTTTGGTGCCAGTTCTAGCGCTTTACGCCAAAAAAGGGGTCTCTAGTAGGCGTTTGGACGCCAGTTTGGGCCATCAAGTCTCGGGCAAAGTATGGACCATTATACATTGCTGCAAATCCCAAGATGTCTACTTTTCAACGAAATGGAGAGCGTGCCAATTGGGCTTTTGTATCTCCAGAAAATTCACTTCGAGTGTAGGGAGGTCAGAATCCAACAGCATCTGCAGTCCTTTCTCAGCATCTGAATCAGATTTTTGCTTAGGTCCCTCAATTTTTGTGAGAAAATACCTGAAATCATAGAAAAATACACAAACTCATAGTAAAGTCCAGAAATGTGAATTTTGCATAAAAACTAACAAAAATATACTAAAGAGTAACTAAAACACACTAGAAATCACCTAAAAACAATGCTAAAAAGCATATAAATTATCCGCTCATCAATACACGATCAAACAAAACACACATATGCATATGATGTATGCCAAAAAGCGTATAAATTATCCACAACCCTTACATCTTACCCGCGTACCCAAAGCAGGGGACAACTTCACCCTGCTTCTTACCCAGGTGGTGTTATAGTTCTGAACCCAGAGCAAGCGGTGACAGAACTCAGCCCTTTCATCTTGCACGAAGCCTCGAACTTTTCTAGAGCAAGTGGATAACACTACTGCATCTTACCCGGAGTCACATTCATAAATTCATTCTCATTATCATTACAATTTATTCATATTTATTCAAATTCATAATCAAACTCAGTCCTCAACCTTCCTCTTCCTCATAGCCAACCTCATCCTTAATCATATCTCATACAACTTTATCATTGACCCAGAGTGGGTGGACAATGCCACCGCCTCTTGCCCGGTCACATACATTTCATAATCATTCAATTCATTCAAATATCGTACTTTAATATCAATCCTCCTCATCCTTCATTCAAACTCAATCTCTCACTCAATTATCTTTCAGTTTCATTCAAAAATCATACTTTAAATCATAATCTCTTCATTCTTCATTCTTTTTCAACCATCATCATTCCTCCCATTCTGTTAATCAATAATTCAGACTTAAAATATAATTTATTCTTTTTTTAAATAAATCAAATTCAAAACGTAGTTTCTTTTTTTTAATAACTCAAAATTAAATTATAAAATCCATAAAAATTCAAATCTTTCTAAATAACTGATGCACGAAAACTTGTCTCTCAACAAATTTCCCTTCTGCAAGTATACCAAATTATCGTCAAGTAAAAACTCACAATAGAGTGAGGTCAAATCCCACAGGGATTGATTGGTCAAGAAATTTTAGTTGGAAGAGTATGCTAGTTGAGCTAAACAGAAGGTGATTGATATTGCAAGAAATTAAATGGCGAGAAAGTAAACAGCAGAAAATAAAGTGCAGAATCTTAAATAAAGATTGGGGAAGATGAACACGAAAATAAATGGTAGAAAGTAAAGAGAATGGGTAAGATCAGAAATGGGGAATTCATTGGGCTTTGAAGATGTTGAATTCTCCGGATCAAGTTCATTCTCATCCCTTCCTCAATCAATGCATTCATTGATCTCCTTGGCAATCTTAAGTGATTGGATCCCAATTCCTTGGCAATACAATCTCTCTAAGCTTGAACAATTGCCCAATTCCTTGATTTAATTGCTCAAGGGAAGAGATGAAGTGTGGTCACTGATTATACCACATGTATTTCCAAATCAAAGTGTTGGGAGGATTACATGTCACTATATCCGTCCAGACCCTAATTTGGTCCAAGGCTCAGAGAAGATCCAATTATGGAGAGTTTCTTTTCCAAGACGACTAACCAATTAAATTAAGATCGAAAGCTTTCTAGCAAATCAAGAGAAAAGAAAAAGGAAGAAGAATGAAAACTATAATTGATCCATCAAATTACAACAGAGCTCCCTAACCCAATGAAAGGGGTTTAGTTGTTCATAGCTCTGGGAATGGAAAATGGTAGAAAAGAATACATGCTTAACTAGAAAATGCAGAAAGTAAATATAGAGAGGGTAGTTCTCCAAAGTGCCAAGCTTCTCTATAGTTCAAAACTACTCCTATATATACTACTCTTCTTGATCTTCTAGTGAGGTCTTCAAGTCTTGGATGTGGGCCTTAGATCTTGAGTTAAAGCAAGTACAATGTTTAGTGGGCTCAGCTTGTAGAAAAGGGTGAGTTAGGCATGGGCGTTAGTTAGGACGTTAGTGGAGTTAACGCTAAGTAAAAATGTGGGTTTGAGAACATTAGTGGCAATCACCTTTCTCACTAACGTTCCAACCCCAAAATGGTCCACGTTAACTTCAACGTTAGTGGCACTAACGTTGCCTCATGATCCTTCGCAAACGTTATTGGGAATCACCTTTTCCAATAACGTTGCATTGTGTCCCCTTTCCCCACATTAGAGTTCATGTTAACTAGGTTAACGTGGCTCTTAACGTGGGCATGCCTAAGTTTCGAGAGCGTTAGTGACACTTACCTTTGTCACTAATACTCCAATCGCCTCACCTCTCCACGTTAGAGTTCACGTTAACTAGGTTAACGTGGCCATTAACGTGGTAGTGAATGCCATCTCCAACGTTAGTGACAAAGGTGAGTGTCACTAACGTTGGCTCATCATGCTTAGCTCCACGTTAACTTTCACGTTAATGGTCTTAACGTGACCACTAACGTGGGCAATGTTGGCTTGATCCAACGTTAGTGACAAAGGTGAGTGTCACTAATGTTGGCATTGTCTTTCCCTTCCACGTTAGAGTTCACGTTAACTATGTTAACATGGCTAATTGCCAACTTGTAGCGTTAGTGGTATTCACTTTTACCACTAACGCTGGAGCTCCCTTTTTCTTCACGTTAACTACCACGTTAACCTAATTAACGTGGCAATTAACGTGGGCTTATGATGGCTTCGCAGGCGTTATTGACGATCACCTTTTTCATTAACACTACAAGCTTGTCCCTATTCCACGTTAGTGGTTACGTTAATTAGGTTAACGTGACTGCTAACGTGGCTTCTTCTTGCTTCCTTTGTCCTGAAATCAAGTAAATAAAGTGTATCAAAGCTCTAGCCCAAGTCATGAGATTATGCATCATCAATTTGTCATTCAATCCTTGCATAATCCTTATGAAATCATGTAAAATTCACAATAGTTGCTTGAATCAAGGTATAAATGAAATTTCATCCAAAACTTGCTTATTTCCTAAGAAAATGCATGAAATTACCTTAAAACGGTAAAGAAAAGGTCAGTGAAACTGGCCTAGATGCCCTGGCATCAATAACCACTTCAAATAAAGTCTCCTATTTTCATAAAACTTTCGGCAGTATCTCTTCTAAAACTTGGACTTCTGCCACCTTTCAAGGGTCCCGACCACCAAACCAAACACCTCTTGGTCATTCAAATCATTCATAGTATCAAATAATTTCAAAATCAAAACAGTTCCAATATTAATTCTTTTATAAAATCAAACTACATATTTCTCAACCAATCAATTCAATTCAATTTCATAAACCTACCATCAACCCTCAACACATCAATAGTCATCATTAATTTATACTCATCAGAATCAAAATCCAACTCATACAAATTCATTCATCTTTTATGCACACATCATATACTATATACATAATCCATCAATAATTCATTCAGTTCATTCCTATCTTAAGGCTTCTAGCTTAAGTTTTCACGTGGCATTAAACATTAACTACGAGAAACCAAAACCATACCTTGGCCAATTCTTCCCTAAGCCCAAAACACCTCAATTATCCACCGTTCATCAAGCTCCAAAGCTCCAACTCCTCACAAATTAAATTTTAGCTCCTAGAATTCAATTCCAAGCTCCCAATATCCACCAATTTAACTCTAATTCAACAAAATACATGATCTAATTCATACAATATCACAACAATCAATATTGAGCTCACTAAATTACCAATTCACAAGGATTAGAGCTTCCTTACCGTTATCCGCAAGTCAAATAGACGAAATCTAGTGATTATTCACCGCTAGAGTACCCCTAAACCATCAAAAACACAAAATCTCTCAATTACCAAAACCCAAAATCACAAACTGAAAAGGGGAGAATTGGGTGAGAAAATGGAATTCCCTTACTAAATTGTTCGGTGGGTTTTGTAGAGAATTCCAAGACGAACCTGTGGCCACTGACGGCTCGTCAATCGAAGCTCCAGATTGAAAGTTATATGGAATTGAATTTTTGGAGGAGGGTTTTGTTTCTTTTCTCCTTCTTCCTTGGCGTGAAACCCGATTTCTGAAGATACAGAGTTTTCTAGAAGATCAGCAAAGGGAATACCTTTGCTATATCATCAAGATTCTCAATTCTCATTATTATTATGTCATATCTAAGCCAAAAATAGTAATATAACATTACTATTATATTAATATTTGAGATGCTTGAATAATATTATAATATTATTTGAGCTGTTTTAGTTAAAAATAGGAGATCGGTTTAATCGGGTTCACAATCTTCTAGTGTAGGTTAATACCATCACTCTCTGATGACTTTAACAATGCTAATGCTACATCATATACCTTTTATTCTCATGTTAATCATGTTACTAGTATCATATATACTAGTAGCTCAGATATTATTCTCTAGAGTGTTGTTAAGTGTGTGTTCTAATCTATCTAGTTTTAGTAATTATACACCTGAGATACTTTAATATTATTTTAATCCACATCCAAGGCAGCCAATCAAAGCTCACCCTACACCCCCAAGACACTCCAAGGTTGGTCATTTGCTCCCTTTGGCCGAAAATTACAAGAGAGAAAAGAGAGAAACTTTCATGACACTTAAATCTTCAAAGCTTGATTTCTTTTTAACTAAAACTCAAATCAAAATTCTAATCTGACCAAAATGATCCTCTCTTCTTTATCTTCATAACCATGTAACTTATCAAGGCTGGAAATCAGGTGAGATGGCTGTCTCCCTCCCTCTTCAATTCGGTTTTCAAGGAAAACCATGTTAAACATGTGTTTTCATGATATCCTTCCTTAGATCTCTTGCTTAGCTTGATTTGTGAGCCAAGAATCTTCCATTCCCAACACGTTTAAGAGGAGAAATCCCTTCCTAACATGTTGATTAAGGATCAGTCAGTTGAGATTTTATGGATTCAAAGTTATTCTTGATGTGTTTTAGGAGGAAAAAGTGCTTAAAGAACACCTTAGGAAGCAACTGAAATTAGAAGCAGCAAATCAAGGTAGGATTGGATGAAATTAATCTTGATTAATTGTGTTTGAGTTTTGTTATTATGATATGATTTTGTTATGCTTGAAATTGATTGTTTATATGAGTGATTCTTGTTGAAATTTTGGTGAAAATTTGATGAAATTTGATGATATTCAAGCTAAAAATTTTGTTCTTAAGGGCTGTGGTGTGTAGCGGCCCAACTCTTAGCATGTCTAGAGCATACTAGAATTGAACGTTACCAACTTGTCCTTCCTTTATATATTATTAATTAATAAATATAAGCCTGTTCGCTGTTAATACCCCGTGAATTTTACGAGTAATTTTTCTTAAAACAAAAATAGTTTAAAGTCGCATATATTTCATAAATCAATGAGTAATTAAATATTCACATACATGAAACAAAAGACAACAGAATATAAAACAACATACTATTATATACATCATGATACAGAAGTGGCTCAGTTATATCAGTACAGAGTTATAATACAGCACCCCTCAGTTAGTAACACATATAATATATGCATATATGTACATAAGACGTCCCAGGGCCTGGCTTATCCAAAAAGCCCCTAAGCTGGCACCCAAGCTAGCCTAACTCTATGATATGCCTATTCCCTCTAAGCATGCTAACAAAAGAGAGGGAGACACTCTAGGGTACCGGAGTTAGACTGGACGTCTCAAAAAGTCTCCTCACCACTAATCCAAAAACACCACACGGAAGACCACCGGGCGAGTGGTAATGCCCATCTGCCAGCGCCTCGCCTGGCTCATCGCTGTCAGAAGAGATAACTATGATGTTGGGATCCTCCTCCGGATCTTCTTCTTCTTCGTCCTCTTTAACTGTCGGAGCAATAGCAGAGGAGCTACTGCAGGCCACAGAAACCATAAAAGGATGGCTACCAAACAATATGCAGTCAGGAGAAGGGAGTGGCGCCTCCATAATCTGATCATAATCGTGCTCCTACTACTCATCAAAAGCAGGTGGCTCGATCAGCTCAGGTAAAGGATCAAGCTCGGGTGACAACATGGGAACACCCCACTCATCAAGTATAAAATGTGCAGGAGGTGCCTCATGAATATGCTGTGCAGCTATAGGCTTATCAAGCAAAGGGGGCTCAGGTGGAGATGGCATCTGCTCCTCTGGATGAGGTATCCCAGGTCCGCCAGGATGTAACCAAGAGAGAGGAAAATCATAAGGTGCGTCTGGATCAAAGTAAGGAGTACTGATAAGGTACTGAAAAGGTCTACCATGTACTACATAGTTACAAATACGAGAAGCCACACAATAGATGTAATATTCGCCACGTATAGGGTCCTCGTGCACATACGGGTGGTCAATTTCGTAGAATAGGACTCCCGTGTCCATCTGTAGAGGTGTAAGGGATAAGAACTGGGGAGTTCTTAATAAGGTCAGGGTTTCACAATTAAGTTCATTTATAATGTCTGTGATCACATAATCATTATTAAGTTCAGTCAAATATAAAAATATATATATACATAACAGCAGTGTAAGCCAAAACACAGGTAGCAGAAGAAACAAGAGATATATGCACAATCACACTCAATATGCAATCACACAGCTATGCACAAACAAGTATGATGCATGTCTGATCCTACTGCAGGTAATGAGCTCATTTGTCGGTTTCGACCTACACCCGACGGAATCCGACCCTCCAGGTCAGACAAGGCCTTCCCAGAACTAAATCCCAGATTAAGTACTGCATACCCTCAATTAAGTACTCTCGACTTGTAGGGCTGGTATTTGCTTAAATCTCAATATACCGTAGGTATGCGAATCAGGCCTCTTCCAAGCATTCAGCTTGCAGGGCTGGTACTCTCTTTACCACAACCTGTCTAGGAAGTAATAGCACAATACGGGCGTCCCTGCACAATACTCACAAGCATCACTCTAAGGCTCATAATTCATACATAACCATACTTTTGGCAATCATAAGTTGAGCATCACAACATCACAGTGATCTCACAATTCTCTGCTTACTATGTAAGGTCAAACATACTGTTATATAACTTTTAACTCCTTTTCTTTCTAACATGTTTAAAAGTTTCTGATTCCTTTTCATTCCCTTATCTACCTCAATACCTTCTTTTATACCTTGCCTTAGGTGTTTAATAAAGAGAATTAAAGAATTCTAAATTCAAAACTACATTCTTGAGACTTTTAGGAAAAACTGTCTTTTTATCAATATTTTACTATTATTAATAAAATAATATTATTAATAAAATAATATTTTAATATTTTAATATTAAAATAATAATATTTTATTCAACTTTCAAAAATTGCATTTTGACCCCTAAACTTTTTGGAAATTGTATTTTAACCCCCTTAACTTTTAATATTTACACTTTAGCCCCTTAACTTCTTATTAATTAATTTTCAACCACAAAATTTTTAATAATTGAATTTTGACCCCAAAACCATCAAAATAAACGTTTTCACATCCTTCAAAAACCAAAAACACTTTTCTGAAAGTTCATCAGATTTCCACTTGATTTCTAGCTAGTTTTTCAATCTTTTCGGTAACCAATTTGTACCTGATTTTTATTAAACCAAAGAGCAAAATTTCAGCCATCAAATACAAATAAAATAATCACCAAATATCATGAATTTCATGGCTAGAAAGCCATGTTTTCCAGCAGCAACAACAGCAACTTCAAAACCATCATAAACTTTATTTTCAAGCATAAAACAACAAGATTTCATGTTCAAACCACCCCACAAACACTCAAAATAAAGCCTCAAGCAACAAGATCTGATTTAGCACTCTAAGAACAAAACTAATCATTGATTAATTTACCAAACCTTACCTCCTTTGCTGCTGCCCAAAGTTGCACCAAAAACAAGCTTCCAGAAGCACTTTACGCCTATTTTAATATGAAAAATAACTTTAGAACCATATGAACAATGAAGGCTGAAGCTTCATGATGATGAAAAGAAGGTTTTTCTCACCTTAAAGCAGCTATAAATCATGTTTTCTTAGAGCTTATGGTGAGTGAATAAGAGATGCTAAGAGAAAACATGAAGAAAACATCATTAGCTTGATTTCTCCACCATGGCTGAAACTTCAAGGAGGAAGAGCAGCCATCATACCTTGATTTACTCCATGAAAAGTGACATAGAAATGAAGAGGAGGAAGAGGTGAACACTTTGGTCGGATTAGATTTCTGATAGGGGTTTTGGTTTGAGAAAGAACAAAGAAAGAAGCTCAGGTATTCATGGAAGTTCTTCCATTTTCTCCCATGGTGATTTTTGAAATTTTACTTGTTTAGAAAGTTAAAATGATGGTAATAATGATACATAGGAAGCCGTGGCTTTTGGATAAGAATTATCCAAGATTTTTATGTAAAAATATCTTAAGAAATGATAATTACTAAAGCTAGATGTATTAGAACTTATGTAATTACACTACTAATGGATAAACATTGAGTTACTTAGTGTAAATAACACTAGTAACTAGATAATCATGAGAATAAAAGATATATGATAAAGCATTAACAGTGCTAAGTTCATCTAAGAATGTCGGTTTTATCGATTACCAGTAGATTTCTAGCTCAGTTATTATATTATTAAATATAGATCAACATTAATCACAGTAGAGAAAATAATAATATAATATTCTAAATAAAATAATAATATATTAATATTATATTAATATAATTTTTTTCTCGAAATTCGTGACCGGCTCGTCATAATGAGACTAACCACGGAAATAAGAATTTTGAAATTCGGGCCCGAAGTGGCTCAAAAATGCAACTTTTCACGACGTGCCTGCTTAGATTAGAAGAGGTGTCTGGTGTAGTCAAGTTGCTGACTCAGCAGCTTGATGACGCAACACTTGTGCAGTGGAGGTGCTTATGTGCATAGAAATTCTTAAAAATTCCATAAAAATTCCATTTGACCCCGAAAAAGCGCCATTTCTTCGTAGCTAGGCCGTTACATAGCGCGCGAATTTGTGACTCACACAACTAAACTGGCAACTACACCAAGTCGTCCAAGTAATACCTCAGGTGAGTGAGGGTCGAATCCCACAAGGATTGTCAGATTGAGCAAGTTGTGGTTTTCTTGCAGATCTTAGTCAAGCGAATAGAAAGTTGGTTGTTATTTGTTGTAGGAGCATAAATAAGAAATAATAAAAGCGATAAATAGTTTATGTAAAGACAGTAATGATAGATTAGTTTATGCTTCGGAGATGTTTCTTCTTTTGGATTAACACGTCATGCTCACTACTCCAATGATGAGTGATTCCTTCAATGGCAAGGCTGTAAGTGATTAAGCCATTGGTCGTAGTCATTAATCTCCTCAGGTCCAAACCAAACATCTGAACGGACTAGATCAATCTGGGAGAGGGTGAAGCACACGCAATTCAATCTCTTGATGAACCTACTCAAAACGCCATAGAAAAAGTTGGATCTTCTGGATCAGAGACTGACGCTCTTATCGTTCTAGCCCTTAGAGCTACAGGAACCTCAATTACCCCTGACTAACAAGGTTTTATGTCACATACCCCAATTAGCCCAGATAACTTGTTGGAACCCGTGATGCATTCTCAAGATGTAGCTCAATACTATCCGGGTCAGGACTCGTAAGGAACTCATGTAGAATCGAGATTCATAAGGATGAAGAACAACAATGCATCATAGAATGGAATCAAACATCGATTGAACTAGAAAAGTAATTTCATTAATCTATAGGAATCAGCAGAGCTCCTAACCTTAACCTAAGAGGTTTAGTTGCTCATACTGTACAGAAAATAAAGTGCAAAGTTTGAATGTGGTAGAGAATATTCTTAACAATGGTGATCTCTCCTTTTATATCTACTAATACTAAACCTATAGAGATATTAATTATAATTAGAAATTACAAAAAAATGAAATAAACTAAGCTAAAGGTGTGAAAATCCACTTTTGGGCCCACTTGGTGAGTGTTTCGGTTGAGCTTGGCGTCCAACATGAGTGAGTGGGCATTGAACACCCACTAGGGGGTGTAAGTGCGCTGCCTTGCTCCCTTTGTGGTGTTGAACGCCAGTTTTGAGCGTTCAACACTGAGCTCTGTCCTCTTGGGGCCTTGAACTTCAGAAAAGGAGTATTTTGGGCGTTCAACGCCCATTTTGGGCCTTCATTTTCAAAGCAAAGTATTCACCATTATATATTGCTGGAAAGCTCTGGAAGTTAGCTTTCCAACGCCATTAAGAAGAAATCAAGCTTTGAAGATTTATGAACCAAGAACTTTCTCTTTTATCTCTCTTGGAGATTTTCGGCCACAATGAAGAAATGAGACAGCCTTGGAGGTCTTGTGGGTGAGGGGAGAGCTGTGATTGGTTGGCTTAGGAGGTTGTTAAAATAATATTACAATATCTCCGGTGTATAACTACTAAAACTAGATGTATCAGAACACACGTAAAAACATCTCTAAAAATTCTTTTCTGAGCTACTAGCATAAATGACACTAGTAACATATATCATATGAGAATAGAACATTTATGATGAGGCATTAGCATTGCTAAAGTCATCCGAGAATGTTGGTGCTAATCTACACCAGTAAACTATGAATCCGGTCAAACTGATCTCCTGTTTTTAACTAAAACAGACCAGGTAATATTATAATATCATTTAAGCAGCTTCTAATACTAATATTGTGATAATATTGTATTATTATCTCTCTTCTCTCATGAATCGAGTCCGGTTCATCAAATTAACACTATTTACAGAAACTAGAATCAAAAGCTCCTAACCGATGCGGTTCAAAAACTAGGTTCTTCACGACTGCGTTGTCGAGCTTGCCTCAAAAGAGGTTCTTGCTTGGTGATGACATGATGATGATGTATATTGAGGTGCTTGATGATATAGCAAAGATGTTCCCTTCACTAATCTTTCGAAAAACTACGTATCTTCAGAAAAGATATCGCGTACTTGAAAATTGGGTTGTTACATTCTACCCTCCTAAAAGAAAAATTCTGCCCTCAAAATTTCAGCCACATGCAGAATCCATCTTCAAGCAATCTATTTCCTTCAAGCCATCCTGAAGAAGAGATCGGTTCGTTCCTTACAGCACCCAAATCTCACATAGCCATAGCCATGGAGATCATACCAGCTGTGAAGATAGTTGTGCCTCGCATCGATTTGTCATTCGAAACTCGATTAAACTATGTATTTTCACAGTCATTGAGGTCTTATCCGCACCAAATAGTCAACATTAAGGTGATTAATCTTAATATCTCAAGTTAAGCACAAACATTCCCAAAATGATAGCTCGTAGATATTTATGCCAAATGTATCTTAAAGATACCCTAACAGCATAAGACACACAAGAAGAGTACGTAGTAAAGCATAGTCAGTCCACTCCCCAGGCTCTACTGGGAATGAACTGCTCTGATACCAAATTGTAATTACCCAATATTTAGTATATCTAGATCATACCGGAAACTAAGCGCTACCAACTTGTCTTCCTAATTATTATCTATTATTTATTATATGATTCGGATTCGTTGTTAAATGCAGAGTTATTTTGTGAGGTACTTTTTTTTGAAAATTTTTGGGTTAATAAATAGAATCATTCAAAATCAATTCACAAATAATAACAGATGAAATAGTTATAAACAACCACACATAGATCTTAGTTAGAACATCCCTACAAGTAGCTAGGTAATACATATACATATATATATATATATGTATATATATATACATATACATATATATATATATATGTATATATATACATATATATATATGTATATATATATACATATATATATATATATACTTATAACATCCCAGGCCCTGACCTATTCAAGGAGTCAGTAAGCTAGCACAGAGGCTAGCCTAGACTCTATATTCACCTAATCCCTCTAAACTACAAAGTGAGGGAAAGAACGTTCTAGATCCTCAAAACTCAAGTTAGGTGGAATGTCATTATAGGCGAAAGTTCGTCTACTCCTCTTCTGCACGATCATACGTCGTCAAAGAGCATCTCACTAGTACTTCGTTGAGTGGCCACAAAACAGCAACATTGTACAGAGGATTTAAGCTACAGTTCATAGATAAATGGGATATAGACGTCAGTTGGTCTCACGATATATACACATAAAAAGAAAATGAATCTCGCTCTAGACTCAGAAGACTACCCAGAGCAAAACATTTTTGCAAAACAATCATCAATGGACTTAAGTGATTGATATTTTTCTAAACATCATATTTTGAATTTTTAATTATGAATATTTTATGACTTATTTTATTGGAGTTTTTATTTTTAGAAACTATTTTATTGAAGGTATTTAAATTAATTTTTATGATACCTTGAGTTTACATTATTTAAGATTATTATATAATTTTGCTATAATAAGATATTTTACACAATTGAAATTATAATTTTAATAATCTATTAATAATGAACAGTTTATAATTTAATTTTGGTAATTAATATTTCAAGTTCAAAATCTGCCGGTATGAATAAATATTGATACTCCTTGATGAACTTGGAATTGCTAATGTTTCATCTATATCCTTTATTATTATGTTACTATTGTTATTTATATTATTAAATCATATATATTTATCCCTATATATATTATTACTTGTGTTTTAATATATCCAGCTTTCATACTTATCTATTTAAGATATTTATAACTTGAATCGCTGACTCGGCAGTCCTAAAACGCAACACCCAACCCCCCATGTGTCACCTAATCATTTTAATAACCATAATCCCTCATTAATCATCATCATCATCATCGAAATAAATTGAAAGGAAAAAGAGAGAGGGAGAGAGAGAGAGAGAGAGAGAGAGAGAGAGAGAGAGATTCCATGGCACTCGAGAGCTTCCGATCTTGATTTCTTGCGATCTGCAACATTGATAAAAAAAATCTAATCTGATTAAAGTGTTTGTATCTTCCTCCTCTTCATGTTGATGCCACTTTTGTTTGGGAGAAATCAACGGTGGCACTGTTGGTCTTCCATGCATGGTTCGGCCAAGTCGGAGCCCAGGAGATGGTGTAGCTGATTTCGATATTTTCTTTTTCAATTTCTCGTTCAGAAAGTTTTCTTGGTGTTTTTGTTTGGTGGCTATCATACAAAGGTAGGTTTGGAAATTTTGTAATAATAAAATGTGTTCTTGATATGTGATTGTTGATTGGATGTTTGTGACTTAAAATTGAATGATTTTGTGTTTGAATTTTGATGAAATATTGTTGATTTAATGCTCTATATTTTGGTTTTGATGAGGGTGCCAAATCCGATCTGTTGTGCCCTAATTTGAGGGCTGTTTTTAAACTTAAATATGGAGAAAAATTGATGAGATTTGGTGCTTGGAAGATTAAATTAAAAATTGTGAAAAATCGGTAACCGTAAAGCTTGAAAACGGACATAAAAATCAAGCAGAAAACTTGAAGAATTTTGGGAATGCGGTCTGGTCCTTTGGTAAAGCTATAATCATGGAAATAAAATGTATTTTTGAGATTGAAATAGTAAATTAATAAAAATCGAAGTTAGTTTTTTTATTTATATAAGTTTTGGAGTATTTTTGGTAATAATTAAGAAGTTCAGGAGTAAAATAAATATTTAAAAAAAAAGGTGCAAGATTATTTTGGTAATTATATGATATGTAAGGAAATTTTAGTCATTTATAAACTACGTTGGGGTAAAAACATAAATGTTATATGTAAGGAAATTTTAGTCATTTATAAACTATGTTGGGGTAAAAACATAAATGTTTTAAAAAGCTCAGAGATATGGAATAATTTATAAAAGCTTAATAATAAAGCTTAAGTTAATAAGTTTTGAGTAATGAGATTATTTAAAATTAGAGTTAATAAGTTTGGATAATAAAAATAATAATACTCTTACCCCGGTAATAAGAATATTATCTATGTATTTTTTTTGAAATATTATATATTAATAATTTGTATTATAATAGAATAGAAGAGTTAAATAGTAACTTAGTTAAAAGTTGAAGAAAGACAAACCTAAGCTGAGAATCTTATGATACACTCTTCATAAAACACCTAGGGAGATATGAGGAAAGAGGGTGAAGACGATTTATGGTATCAAAATAAGGAAAATAAAATAATGAAGAAAAGAAAAAGAAATAAAATAATGTATTACTAAATGGATCCCTGCCATAGGAGAGTAGAGGGTAAAGATTAAAAAAAAGTAATTGATGATGAATAATGAAAAAGATTATGTGAGAATCTGTCGTAGAAGGACAGTCAGATAAATAGTGGTGGGAACA